>NC_028645.1:34246856-34273358 GCF_001406875.1 Solanum pennellii | reverse complement strand
TATATATATATATATATATACAAATCAAAGATAATATTTTGGAACATGGCAGCCGACCCCAGTTAGTGTGCCGTATCGTGGCAGCCAATATCAATCACACATCACAAGAAGACATCAAGGTCACACCTTCAAGTCATTATTTCATGGCATCGATATTCATACATCTCATTCAACATCTATGATAAATATTCCAACATGCATACATATACAAGTATCACAACGAAGCAAAGCACGTATATATCACACAATCATAGAATCACAACATCACCTACCTCGAAACAAGCTTGAAACCCTAGACGACTTGATCCTTCCCTTTCCTAATTTGCTACACTTTTTCATGGTCTACTAACAACAATTTATATACGGGCATCAATAAAGAAACAATTAATTCACAGAATACTAACAAACGATGAATCGTAGTTCACACCCATGACCCCAACTAGTTAATTTAGGGTTAATTCCACCATAGGATACGTCAAGAAATCCTTCCCCATCAATATTGACCCATTTAAAACATACTACGGACTAAAAAACGAATTCGGGGAGTGAAAATCTTATCTCTAGCTTCAAGAATGGTGGAAAAGAGTTGGAATAGTCCAGGGGTCATATCTTAACTCAAAAAGTCGAAAAATACAAAATAAGGTCATCTAAGGGTTTTATTTACGATTTAAAAACTCCTCATCCCAGTACAACGACACACATCCTGCTGTAGCTGCATCACTATAGTGCCACTAATCCCGGTGTTATGGCACAAAGAAAACCAGTGAGCTTCCCTCTTAAAAAATCCCAAAATTTATTAATTTCATATCCTTCTCGCCCGCTACAGCGGTACCCATCCCACTGTAGAGGCACGCTGTAATGACCCGGGAGTACCCCCTAGGCGTCACACAACGTACTTGACCTCTCGGAGGTCTTATACAAGCCTCTTAGCTTTTATTCATCATATAGGTATGAAAAGTAGTGTGAAATTTAAACTTTTCACAATAAAGTCAACAAGGAAACTCTTTTATAAAACATAAAACGAACTAAGTCTCATCATCACAAGCCATATTAGACACATCTTATTATCATATGGTCATGACCCTTACATAAAAAAGAAATTCATATCTAATAGAAAGTAATTAATATAAATGAAACTAAAAAGAACATCCATGTCCTTAAACATATGAGGACATACCAAGACTTGAGAGAATTCTACTTCCCAAGCTTCAACTCAAGAAATCTTCACTTCCTTCCACATATACGTGTAGAAATAGAGAAGAATATGGAGTTAGTACAATTTATCACTAGGTATGGCAATCATGCAAAAACATGCTTAAAAAGGACATTTTTTAGTTGAAATATGTTTTTAATGTTACTTTGATAAAACTTCATGAAAAGTGTAAAAGACATCATACAAGTCAATCTTCATCATAAGAAGTCATGCTCCCTTAATTCTCAACATAATACTATATTCATTAAGTAACTCATTAACTATTTAGACCCTCTAATCTAAAGTTATCCTAAGACCCAACTAAGTAAGACATGAAGAGACCGCTCATACAACCTCTTCAATACACACCTAAGTGTTCCTTAAGACTACCAAAGATTGAGATACTTCCTTTCCATCACAATTCAACAAGTCAACATTTATTACTAGAGATACTAGATGAAACATTCATGCATTTAGGAACTTCACATAAAGACAATCCCCTAGGATAACTCCAAGTTACAATAGTGCAATGTGAAAGTAGCATCACATTCTACTACTCCCACTTAGTGCTCATTCGGAAACACCGTAGACTAGGCACATCATATTCAACCATTCACATAAACTTCATTAACATTACACATAAAACCAACATGTTTCATTAACATTAGACATATAGTCAACGAACTTTATTAACATCATATAGTAACTCATTTAGTAACATTACACGGACACACCAAGACTCCCTCCTAATGCCTACTTGTGCAGTCCATAGATGGCGTGCCATTCCACCACCTACCCTAAGTAGTACACCTTTAGGAAAACTTAGTGCATTACATTCATTTATGTGTGATAGATTTAACCGACATAGACCATGGAGATAAACATGGAATGGCACTATTAACCCCTACCAAATGAGAGATCCCCACTTGCCTAAGTATGGTCATTCTTCTAGCCTTTACGTGGAACACCACTAGCTATTTCTATGCAGGCGCCTAGCTTAGGGATAAGGATATTGCTTCTAAGTACTATATCTCAACTCACGAAGAGTACCCATCTCAAGAGGTTGCTTTTCGATACTACATATCTACTCACGAAGAGTATCCACCCCTTTTCAAATTCTCTCGGTGCTAAGCATTAATCCCCACGGAGTTTTCAACTTTCATTACATTCATTAGCTATAGGTTAAAGGATTTCTACTAAGTACGACATCTCAATTCGCGAAGAGTACTCATCCAAACCTAATTCATTCATTGAAATGCTCTTACAAATATTGACGTTCTTACTAGATACTACATCTCTACTCACGAAGAGTGTCCACCCAAAAATTCCCATTCATTCATTAGATTTCTATTGAGAAAACCTTTCAATAGACTCTCATCATTACATTTTCATTAGCTTCAATCGTTCATTCATTGTGTGTGAGAGTATATGTGACAAACCCTTCCAGATAACCACCATCATTCAAGACATTATCTTCTAAACATGATTATACTACATTCATCATAATCCACACACAATCATACTTCACATTCACATCATACTTCAGTTAGTCATACTATCTTCAAGACTCACATTTATAACTTCATAAGACATATCTATACATAAGCATCATGACATTACTTTACTTCACATTTAATGCATTCAAGGACATAATCACAATTTACATATTTATTCATATACATTAACTAAACACCGCCACCATAGGTGGACTATACTACACAAGATCAATTTAATAAGAACTAGAACATTTTAGGTCAAGTTACCCTTCATCCAATCCATAATCACCCTCTCTCAATTCTCCAAAAATTCATCATAATTAGGGATGAATAGCAATAGATAACCTTAATACGAAATAGTATAAACACAATTCTAACAATATCAAATCACACTAATCAGACCCACTTAATAAGACAATTTAGAGAATTAGGATGATCATGGGTCCATGGAGTTTTTTTTATAATAAAACCATCAATTAACATCAAAAACATCATAATTCATCCACTAAAACATTTTAATGTAAGAACCCATGCTTAGAATTCAAAAAAGGATTTTAGAATTTTTGAGATCTTTTGAAAACCCTTTGATCCTTGAATGATAGAAGAATCAAGGATGAAATCACCATAGCTTATTGGTAGAAAGCCAACGAAATTAGGGTTCAAACTTGGAGGATATGACCTTCTTTCTTGGAGCTTCAAAGTTCAACAATGGAGCTTTTGGAGAGAGAGAGAGAGAGAGAGAATGGAGAGTTTTTTATTATCAACTTGAGGGTTTGGATTTATTGGTGAAGTGGGGTAAAAGTAACTCAAAAACCATTTATAATAAATCCCAAAGTACCCAAAACACCCCTACGCAATTTGAAGTTTTTTAGTTAAGTTTAACTTGACTTTTAATCAACGCGACCAAATCTGGGACTGCACTTCCAGATATTGGTTCTGGAATATAATTGGAGGCACAGAGTTTCATGATAAGCCTGCATTGCAAGGAAACTTTTGGCCTTTTAAGTGCTGGAGGCGCAATGCGCCATGAGCCTCAAAAACAGGATGCATGCACGCTGCCTTGGCAGCCCCCTTTGCCAAAGCTTGGGTCCTCCTCAAGGACCCTTTTGGTTGGTCCTTGGGCAGTCGTTCCCAGACGTTTTGACCCTAAACTTGATTATTATAAACCTGGGTCACCCACACTGATTTCAGAATCTAAACAACACACACAAACACATACAACATACAAGGAGACACTAGCACACACAAGGCTTATTTTCGGATGTCTTGGTCGTCCTTTGACGTTTTACTTGGAAACTCATTAAAACTGAACTCAAAGGCTGAGTTTCATTATTTTAACAAGTTATTAACTCAAGAAATTCATGTCAGGGTCAAGCTTGTCCTATTTCATTTTGAGGGTTGTTACAATCTCCCCCACTTAGAAAACATTTGTCCTCGAATGACAATAAAACACCTTCGAGGACTAAAAGACTCATCTAGTAGCTCAAAACACACATAATCATACAACTTCATAGACAATGCACCAAACTTACAAGGAACACAAAATTCACATCATTATGCACTCCAAGCAACACAAGCAATTTGGAACTATTTCCACAATTCATAATGCACACATACTTCATCCTTTTCATTACATTATGGAGGAACTACCTTCTCCAACTTTTAGACATTCTCATCATTTCATTATAAGTCTCAATGTGACATAAATTTACAAAACACACATAGGCATAATCAACATGACCACTCATAAGGCAAATAAGCAAATTTACTAGATGCACATTAGCATGAGAGGTCCATAAATCAACTATTAATTTTATCATAACATTATCAAGAGCATGCAACATATTATCATAAAGGTACTCATAACATAAGGAGACATGCAACTCATACTCATATGCATGACTCCAAACATAACAAAATTACTAAGAGTTTATTGGTCTCAAACTTCAATAAGAATAGAAGGAAAAGATAAGGATATCAACCACCTTACTACTCAACTCATTCTCCCCACTTGGGGTAAAACCATCTAAGAACAATTCAAGACAACCATAAGGAATTATGACTCACAAGGGCCTTTATTCTGGATTAGCTCCTTTGCTAGCTTGTAGCGCACAGAAAAAGATTCTTATTTTAAGTATTATGATCTGAACCATCATTGAGGAGCTTGGTTGGTATCCTTCCCTTTTTCCTTGAAGTTTGGTCAATCTCTCATCTTGCGAACCTTCTTTCCAAACCCAAAACACCCATCCGTACCAGCAAGACACTTACCCAAATTTTGTTTTCCAGATGTACTACATCTAGACCTCTCAAAATTAGAACCACCTCCACTCCCTCCTTGAGAATTTGGGTCGGACAACCTATCCTTTTTCACCATGAGAAAATCTTGATTGTAAAATCTCATCTTAGACTTAGGTTGACTTGGTTCTTCCGGTCTAGCCCTCTTCCCTTCTCTATTCTTCTTTCTAAGCTTGGTCTCCTCAATTTGTTGGGCATGCACAATGAGTCTAGATATATCCATATCATGATGGAGCATTGTCGTACGACAATTTTATTCAACCAAACTAGACACCCCCATCAAAAACTTATTCGTTCTAGCCCTAGAGTTGGCACCAAGGTTGGGACAAATTTAGAGAGTTAGGTGAACTTGAGAGAGTATTTCTTCACACTCATTCCCCCTTCACGGAGGTTAATGAATTCCACTAACTTTTTCTCCTTCAACTTTGTGGGGAAAAAACTATCAAGAAAGGTCGTCTTATACACTCCCTAATCTATCGGGCTAGCCCTTATGAATCTCTCATCCCTACATTGCTAAAACCATATTTGTTCCACATCTTTTAGTTAGTAGGCAGCTAGTATTTTTCCCAAGAAGTTACTCTCATAGCATCTACTACCTTAAACACCTCATCAATGAATCCTTGTGGATCCTCATCCACCTTAGTGCCATGAAGAGTAGGAGGATTCATCCTCAAAATGTCTTGGATTCTAGAAGCGGAAGTATTTGTATTCGGGTTCACTTTCCAACTCCTAGGTTACCTGTCGTAGTCATGGATTGAGCTTGAGTAGTTACGACTTGAACTTGAGTCGTCATGAGTTGGGTCAAAGTTTTGAAATTATTCCTTATCTCCACATTAGACATGCCCTTTCTTCAGTGGGGGCTTGTAGACCTTGGGGAACTTGAGGGGGAACCGCTTCATTCGCATTATCTTCTTGAGCTCTCCTGCAATATCCCTTGGTATTTATGTTCCTAAAATCACAAGAATATGATTAGGAACTCATAGACATGCACTCTAAGGCACGACGTCAAGAATATCAAGGAAGTTTAACTTCTATTTTCCTATAGCCTCTCGCTTTAAGATGTGTCGCGACTCACATCAATGAACAAGACTCTACTAGACGTGGCTTGTGAAACTTAGGACCTAAAGACTATCTCCATGGCCTTATGCTTTGATACCAAGTTTGTAACCACCTGAGAGTACCCCCTAGGCGTCACACGGCGTACTTGACCTCTCGAAGGTCTTATACAAGCCTCTTAGCTTTTATTCATCACATAGGTATGAAAAGTAGTGCGGAAGTAAAACTTTTCACAATAAAATCAATAAGGAAACACTTTAATAGAACGTAAGAAAAACTAAGTCTCATCATCACAAGTCATCTTAGACATATGTTATTATCATAGGGTCACAAACTTTACAATGTCTAATAAAAAGTCTTTAATAGAATTGAAACTAAAAAGAACATCCATGTCCTCGAACAGATGAGGGCATACCAAGCCTTGAGAGAATGCTACTTCCCAAGCTTTAACTCTAGTAATCTTCACTTCCTTCCACCTATACTTGTAGAAATAGATAAGAATATGGAGTTAATACAATTAAGCAATAGGTATAAAAATCATTCAAAAACATACTTTAAAAAGGACATTTTAGCTTAAATATGCTTTTATTTCTACTTTGATAAAACTTCATGAAAAGTGTAAAAGACATCACACAACTCAATCTTCATTATACAAAGTAATACTCCCATAATTCTCAACATAATACCATATTCATTAAGAATTCCATTAAAAATTTAGACCCTCTTATCCAAAGTTATCCTAAGACCCAACTAGGTACGACATGAAGAGACCGCCAATACAACCTCTTCAATACACACCTAAATGTTCCTTAAGACTACCAAAGATAAGGATACTTTCTTTCCATCAAAACTCAACAAGTCAGCATTCATTACTAGATATACTAGATGAAACATTCGTGCATTTAGGAACTTTAGATAAAGACAATGCCCTAGATAATTCCAAGTTACAATAGTGCTATGTGAAAGTAGCATCCCATTCTACTACTCTTAGTTAGTACTCATTTGGAAACACACTAGAGTAGGCACATCACATTCAACCATTCACATAACCCTCATTAACATAAGAAATAAGACCAATATATTTCATTAACATTAGATATAAAGTTAAATAACTTCATTAACATCATATAGTAACTCATTCATTCATAAACATTACAAGGACACACAAAGACTCCCCCGAAATTCTTACTTGTGCAATGCATAGATGATGTCCCATTCCACCACCTGCCCTAAGTAATACACCCTGAGGAAAACCTAGTTCATTACATTTATTTGTGGGGGCTAGCTTTAACCAATATAGATCATGGGAGCTTAACATGGAATCCCGGTATTAACCCTTGCCGGATAAGGGATCCCACTTGACTAAGGTAGGGCTATTCTTTAGCCTTTACGTGGAACACCACTAGCTAGTCCTATGCAGGTGCATAGTTAAGGGATAAGGGATTGCTTCTAAGTACTACATCTCTACTCACGAAGAGTACCCATCTCAAGAGTTTGATTTTGGATACTACATCTCTACTCACAAAGAGTATCCACCCCTTTTCAAATCCTCCTGATGCTAAGCAATACTCCCCATAGAGTTTTAGACGTTCATTACATTTATTAGCTATTAAAGTATTGCTACTAAGTTCTACATCTCAAATCACGAAAAGTACTCATCGTAACCTGTCATTCATTCATTGGAAAGCTCTTAGGAATATTGAGGTTGTTAATAGACACTATATCTATACTCACGAAGAGTGTCCACCCCGAAATTCCCCATTCATTCATTAGAGTTCTATTGAGAGAAACATTAATAGACTCTCATCTATTACATTTCTATTTCATTAGCATCATTCATTCATTCATTGTTTGTGTGAGTATATGTATTGAGTCTTTCACATAACCATCATCATTCAAGACATTGTCTTCTAAACATGATCATACTACATTCATCATAATCCACACACAATCATGCTTCAGTTTCACATCATACTTCAATTAGTCATACTATCTTCAAGACTCACATTCATAACTTCATAACACATCTCTATACATAAGCATTATGACATTACTGTACTTCACATTCAATGCCTTTGCGGCCATAACCACAATTTACATGTATACTCATATACATTAACTAAACACTTTCACTATAGGTGGACCATACCACACAAGATCAATTCAATAAGAACTAGAACATTTTAGGTCAATTTATTCTTCATCCAATCCATAATCACCCTCTCTCATTTCTCCAAAAACTCATCATAATTAGGCATGAATAGCAATAGATAACCTTGATACAACATAGTATAAACACAATTCTAACAACATCCAAACACATCATCAAACCCATTTTATAAGTGAATTTAGAGAATTAGGATGTCCATGGAGTTTTTTTATCATAAAACCATCAATTAACATTAAAAACATCATAATTCATCCATTAAAACATTTTAATGCAAGAACTCATGCTTAGAATTTGAAATAGGATTTTTTCTTTTTTAAAACCTTTGAATTGGCTCCTTGAATGATAGAAGAATCAAGGATGAAATCACCCTACCTTATTGGTAAATATCCCACGAAATTAGGGTTGAAACTTGGAGAATTTGACCTTCTTCCTTGGAGCTTCAAAGTTCAACAATGGAGGTTTTGGAGAGAGTGAGAATGGAGAGCTTTTGATTTTCAACTTGAGGGTTTTGTTTATATTGGTGAAGTGGCGGTAAAAGTGACTCAATAACCATTTATAATAAATCCCCAAATTACTGGAAACACCATTACACAATTTAAACCTCTATAATTAAGTCTAACTTGACTTTTAATCGACCTGACCAAATCAGGTACATGGTTGCGCGTCACGGAGGCACTTTCAAATCCCGGTTATAGAATTTATTTTGAGGTAGAGAGGTTCGTGACAAGCCCGCCTCATAAGGCAACTTTTTTACTTTTAAGTGTTAGAGGCGCGACGCGCCATGGTCCTCAAAAATAGGCTGCTTGCACGCTCCCTTGACAGCCCCCTTTGTCGAAGCTTGGGTTCTTATAAAGGAACCTTTTCTTGGTCCTTCTGGAGTCGTGCCCAAATTTTTTGACCCTAAATAACATATACAACATACAAGGACACCCTCTCACACACAAGGCTAGATTTCGGACGTCTTGGTCATCCTTTGACGTTTGACTTGGGAACTCTTTGAAACTAACTTCAAAGGTTGAATTTCATTATTTTAACAAGTTATTAAATCAAGAAACTCATGTGATGCTCTAGCTTGTCCTATTTTATTTTGAGGGTCGTTACAGTAGTTGTAGCGGCAAGAATCCCACTACAGTGGTACTAAGCGAAGCATTGAGCTCCTTGAGGGAATTCAAATTTTTCACTTTTTACAACATACTCTTAACTTGCTAAGCTCATACAGTTCCCTTAATGCCAAGATCGATTGTCGATGATCTACTTATCAAAATTCAATTTCGTGAAGTCGTATGAATTCCTGAACAAGTTAAGTAACTGATTATGTAATCAAATCCACATTTATTCACCCAATTGCTATCATATTTCCTTACACATTGATGATTTTAAATTCCTCCAAATCTTGACAAGGTTGATAAAATCCTATTACTATGAAGAAGTCTTTCTGGCCTCAATTTTTGTCTGCATTTCTATAACGACGAAACTCGGTCTTTACAAGTTTTCCCTTATGGGTAGAGTAAGAATTTATAGTCAAAGTGACATAAAGTATATATTTTTTACATAATAGTGTTTATGTCGATGTGCCATCCTATTAGAGGACACTGAATTCACGTGTTGAATAAGAGAGCAGAGTATTCAAGTGATAGATATAAGTTGGGTTTATGGTTTGTTTAAGAGGGTCACGATTTTCAAAAGGTTATAGAACTGGTCAAGGAATGAGATATAGTATAGTAGGTGAGCAATCATATTGATATTTGGGTTTAGTAATAAATATCAAGCTTGAATTTGAGAAAAGTGTCATGATCAAAAGAATGACAACATGAGTGTGATGATGTTAGTCTTGAGATTTGATTTAGAAGAGTTGACATAGAGTAGGTGAGGAACTGAGGTGATAAGCTTTAATAATATGAGTGGTACAAGTGAAATTTAGATAAGGGCAGCAAAATATGGCTAAGTCACAAGAGTAACAAGAGCATTAAGAGGTGCACTGAGATAAGTATTACTGAGTATTAGAATAATATGATTGTAGACTAGTTTAGAGATAATGGAATAGGTCCATAGCTTTCAAGTTTAGCGTTATACCTAAGGGGGAGATGAAAAGATGAGAAATCAAGTCATGTTCTCGAGAGTAGGATAGTAATGAGTTCCAAAGAGTATGGGAGATACCCTTTCGGAGGGCCTTTTTGTAATAGAGTGATGTTAGAAAGAGGAGGTTGATGTTCTTATCATGATAGTTATGGAGTGATAATTCCATGTAAGGTTATAAATGAGTAAGAAGAAGAGGATGAGGTAAGAGTCCTTAGTTTGCTTTGAAGGAGTTGGTAAGAGTCCATGGTGTCGTTAGAATACTAAGCTTGAATGTGGTGGTTAAGATTAATAGTTTTGGGATGTGATTTCCTATAGTGAGGTGTAGAAACCAAAACAGAAGGATTTTGGTTTAGATTGAATACAGTGAGAGCGTGCCATTAGTTTTAGGACTAAGTAAGAGTAACCTCATTCCATACCCAGTCTAGTCATCATAATCCCAAAGGGGAGATATTGTAACACCTCAGAAAATTTTCAAACTAATACTTGAACCATTCTTTGTTATTAGTGAGATGTTTACCAAGGAAAGTAAATTTTCTTATGTATTAATGTCATGACTCGAGTCTACACCCTGGACGTGGATGACACTCAAGAATCATTGATAGTCTTCAATCGAACCCTCATCCTTGATGACTACTAGCGCAAGACTAACTTAAGCATGCAAAAGCTTGAAAACTAAATTAAAAAATTCAGGAAACCGAAATACAAAACCTTAACTCAAATGAAAACCTCTTACTAAAATTAATATATTCAAGTCTCCATAAAATAGGCAACACAAGTCTTTAAAACAATTGTTAAAATAAATGATATAGACTTCTTAATAATATTGACTATCTATGAAGCCTCCAAATAATAATTATGGAAGTCGGGACAAGACCCACAACATTGTGACTAAAATAAAAAGGAAATGAAATCCTCCAGCAGCAAGGAGGTTCACCATAGCTAACTCGAATTCTCAGATATATCAGCGAAGCTCTTCTTGATGATCCTGAATAACTATGTCTGCATCATAATAGGATGCAGTCCAAATGACTCAAGAATACACAAGGATGTACGAGCATGTAAAGGGAATTCTAAAGCAAAACATAAGCTTGAACTTGATAAAAATGGAAACATACTTACCTCTTTCCAAACTTATCAACTCAAGAATACTCAAGGATAAGATATTCAACTCAGATATTAGATACTTCACTCAAAGATATGATACTCAACTCAATATAAAGTAACAATACACATTCAATATATTGAAAACTATCTAAAATAAAAAAAACAACTTAGTTTGTTAAAAGAAATGCAATAACAAACTAAACTTTGCTTATATAATAAAGTAATATAGTTTATGTAGGAGATTCTCTAACCGATAAACACCACTATGATCCTAAGTGGTGATACAGCTTCGTACCCACGCTTCTGGAATTGTCCTATACTTTGTCGTCATATAGAATGCTTAACTTAGTCGATCCACTAGCGTAACTTATGTTATCTTCTAAAAAGTATACTCATGATAGCTAAATGGTTTATGGAGACTTGAGTTAATATGAACTCGCATCCCCATATCGGTGCTTAATACTACTCCCAAAAATATACTTAGCTCATATGTTTTTAAAATAACTTCTTTCTTTGGTTTAAGATAATTACTCAAAACTTAGCTTAAAACTTTTGGAATCGATGTTCCCTTTATTTCTCAAATGTTAAAACATTTTAAAACTCTTTTGGAATACATAGTTCCCATATACTTTTTTGAAGAAATGACTTCAATATTTACTCTTTACTCAACTTGAAGTTTAAGTCTTTAAAACAAGGTGAAAACGTTTGTGAAAAACTTTTGAAAACTTTATAAACTTTACTTTGACTTGCTCTTAACTTCTAGACTTGACTCTTAAATTCTTTTGACTTTGATCTAAACTTTCCTTGAATTGGATTATGGATTTAAGGTTCGTAATCTCATGTTTATGATAATTTCATGATGTTCAACTTGGAGGGTTCATGCAGAATTACAAGCATGAACTACTCAACTCAAGGACTCAAAGACACTTATCATCTCAAGACTCTTCGACTTATAGGGTTCATGCGAAATTATGGGTATGAACAATTCAACTGAAGGACTCCATGGGAAATATGTTATAGTTCCATTATCAGAAATATAAAATCAAATGTGTTAGAAACTTATTATTCAAGACTTAGAACTTGCAGATGATATTCCTATCAAAGATACTCAATTTGTGGAGTCTATGCGGAATTTATGGGCATGAACGACTCAACTTGAAAATCTACACACTACATGGAACTCATGTGTACGACTTTTCTCATTACCTTACTTACTTCCTCAAAACTTAGTTTAAATTAATAGTTGATCTCAAGGATTGACAATTTAACTCAAATATTTTCTTGAACTCTACTCCATTATTAATTCAAGAATTATGGTTCATGATATTAAGGATCTCAATAAAAAAAATAGAATTTCGATAACTAAGAATATAACTTTTACAAGAATCATGAAATCAAGAAATCAAAATCTACTTATCTCAACAATACTCAAATCTAGGGGTATAATCCTAAATTATTCTTTTACTGATATGGAAGTAGATGTAGGGCGTGAGTATGTCACGACCTGAGAGCACATGTTAGTTCTAACACGGGGTACTCGACCTCTCGGAGGTCTTATAAAAGACCTTAGCATTCATTTATCGCATTCTCATAAAATAGTGTAGAATTTAAAACCTTTTTAGAGAAATCATAAGGTTTAGGAACCAACACATCTAAAAAGAAGTCTTTATAAGCAACAGAATCACTATTCTCATATTGGCCAACATTGACCCAAAACTTTAAGAATCTCAAACTAAGGACATGAACCATACATTCAAATAAAAGTAAAATGTCTTTAACAAAAAGTCTAAATGAAGAAGGAACTTGAATAAGAAGTCTTGTCCTCAACATTTGAGGACATACCGAAATCTTAAGAGAATATCTAAGTCCCAAACTTCAACTCTATAGATCACCTCAATTACATACACTTTGTAGAAATAGAGGGAAATATGGAATTAGTACAATCAAGCACTAAGTATGATGACAATGAAAGAAATCATTTAGAAAGGCACATTTTAGTTGAAATATGTTTCTCATGCTATTTTGATAAAGTCTCATGAACCAAGTATAAAACACATCATATAAGTCAATCATCCACATACAAGATAAAACTTCTATAATTCACAAGATATGACCATATACATTATGTAACCCACTTAATCATTTAAACCATCTACATAAGGTTATCATAAGACCCACCTAAGTAAGACATGAAGTGCCGCCCACACAACCCCTTCACACACACCTAGATGATCCTCAAGACTTCCCTAAGTAAGGATATTTCCTTTCCAACACAACCCAACAAGTCAAAATTATTACTAGAGATACTAAAGGAGACATTTATGCATTAAACGTAATTCACATAATGGTATTAGAAGACTTAGGGAACTCACTCGAGTACCTTCAAAGCCTACTCGTGCCATGTTTAGATAGCATCCCATACAACTATCTACACGTTGTAGAACCTATCCAATAGCTAAAATGTACATCCTAGATGATGAGAATAGGCATTAACCAACATAGAACTAGGAGACATCCCATGTAGGAAAATGGTTTAAGATATTTTAAAGGCTTCTTTGTACTCTAGTATCATGCTTCCAATAGAGCTACTACCTTAAGCATATGCACTCGGTGCTTTGACTTGGTTCTTATAGAATAAGTTCATTCACAAAAGAGTATTAGAGCAGGTACCATCCCTAAGCATACCAACTCTAGTATCATACCACAAAGGTCTAACGATCAAGGTTCGTTAGGATAGCTCATTCATAAAACGCGTACCATGCTAGGTCTATTTGATTCAATTCATTATAAACCTTATTTTTCATATTCAAGGTTTGCACATTCACTTAGGTTTATAGACTCATCAAGAAAGGGCATTATTCTTAGGTCTACCGGTTCAAGACATACTCTAGAATACCTCATTTATCATTCATATATCAAGTAGGAACAACTAGGTCTACCTAAAAATAACACCGTATCAACATGTAGAGACTCTTCATAGTCTATCATCATCACATACCAACATTTAGAGGAAATATGCTTTCATTCACAATATCACATAGCTTTATACAAGTTCATCTTAACATCATATAGCAACTTCACATTATGCCTATTTTCCACACAACAACATAACCAACCTTCAATTCATTTCATAGAGCCATCAAGATTACAATCATAATAAGGGCAAGTAAGCTCCTCCACTAGAAGTGGATCAAACCATACAAATCAATCTTATTATACTAAGCAATTAAATCAACTCACCATTCTCTAATATCATAATTCACCATTAATTAACTTCCACTACTTCCAATCATAACAAGAGAACTTACCCATCACCATCATGCCCATGAGGCCAAGATCACAAACTTATACTCACATACACAATTCATCATATATAGATATAGATAATAACAAGATTCAATACTATAAAGCAATTTAAATACAATTCTATCCATAGACAAACATAATTATCAAACTCACTTTGTAAGCCAAATTTAAGATATTAAAGAGATCATGGATTCATGAAGTTTTTCACTTGAAATCATCAATTATATTATAATATAATCATAAAAATTCGTGTGAAACCATTTAATGCAAGAATCCATGAGTTTGAGGAAGAATTGGGGTTTTGATCATTTTTAGAAACTTGAAAACCATTTGAGGATTGGATCTAGAGAGAAATCTAACTCTATCGAAAGAGTCACCATACATTAGTATTGATAATCCCATGAAATTGAAGAAGAAAGCAATGGAAACCTTCAATACAAGCTCCAATTTGACTCTAAGCTTCCATGGAGGTTTGAGAGAACTTTTGGGAGGGAAGGGTTTTGGGTTTTGAACAATGAAGTTTATTTCAAGTTTTTAGAGTTTAATATAACTTAAAATACCCTAAATAACCTAAAACAAATGTCCCAACCATTTATTTAGCCAAGGTGGAATTTATCAAGCCACCCTTGGCTTGGCTGAAACTTGATAGAATCGCAGATCCATTCGATGACTACCATTGTTTTACCATCAATGGATTGACGACCCATCCTGGTCATCCATCAATGATGACTAAGACCCCTAAAGTTGGGGTCTAAGTTCCTATGACGAATTGTGGAGCTACGCCCCCTTTCTTACGTGGCGTCAACTGGTTGATGAGGCGTCAATTAGGGTCACTAATCAAGGCTGTCTTGACAGCTCTTTGGAAAACATTCGGGTCCTGTTCAAGGACCGTTAGTTTGGTCCTTGGGGAGTCATACCCGGACAGTTTGACCCCAAACACGACCATATTGATTCTATGGTCACCTATACTCATTTTAGACTCCAAAAGACACACCAAAACATAGACAACATACAAGAACACACTACCACATAAAGGACTAGTTTCTAAACGTCTTGGTCGTCCCTTGACGTTGACTCAAAACCACTCAAACCATCCCTTAGAAGCTATTTCTCATTAATTTAGAAAGTTATTAACTAAAGACACTCATGTGAGGCTCTAGTTCATCCTAGTTCGTTTTGAGGGTTGTAACTTTCTCCCTCACTTGGAAACATTCATCCTCGAATGACACTTGAATACTTAAAACACTTTCAAAGAGGTAAAGTGTCACGACCCAAAATGAGTCTTGAGTGGCACCCACACTAACCTCCCTAGGTGGGCGATCCAACACATCTAAACCCCAACATATACCAATAGTTCAACTAAAAATAATATAAACAATGCGGAAGCTCCAAACTTATTAAGTAACCAATTTAAATAAGTTTCTAAAGTATAATTCTTATTATCCCAATATCTGATAATCATCACGTCAAGGACATCTATTTTCAAATTACCAAGTATAAGAGTGTTTAAGAAACCAAAATAAGCAAAAAGATGGTCTATGTCCAAAATTCAAAGACATTAAGATGTGAATGAGAGAATCCAGCACGAGCTAGAATTAATAGCTCACCCTGAACTCTGATGTGCTGGAGACTGGCTAGATCTGAGGGCGAGTCGAAGTCGATGGTACACTTGCTGCACTCCACAAAAGAACAAAGAAGAAAATACACGTAGAGGTCAGTATAATGAACACGTACTGAGTAGGTATCATCGTCCAACTCAAAATAGAAACCAATATATATTGAACAATAATATAAAATCAACTACAATACTTAACAGGTGGCAAGCAACAAGCACATGAACCAATCCTAACAACACCATAGTAGGTACACCATCGATCACAACATCAAGCACACCTATGAGCACTCATGCCTCCACACCATACTCATTTGGAAAATGAGTTCTTTGAGATTGAGTATAGTAAGTTAATTCAAGATTCCTTTCCTTTAATGTTATTATGTCGGATCGTGACACTCGATCCCATATACCGTGTCGGACGTGACACTCCGATCCCATAATACCGTGTAGGAACGTGACACTCCGATCCAATAATACCGTGTCGGAACGTGACACTCCGATCCAATTATTCATTACTTTATTTCATCAAGTCTTCTTTTCAAGGCCTCATTTTAATAGAGAGGGTTCAAGATTATAAATTCAACAGTCTCATAATTTTAGGCCAACCACAAACCACACAATCAAAACATACAACCACACAATTCAAGTACATAGGAGACTTTAAAATATCACTCAATACATATCAATCGCTATTTAGAGTTTATCTATCAAATAGAAATAAACCATAACCTACCTCCACCGAAGAACCGAAGTCAAGCACTCAACTTGTCCAATTCTTTTCCTTTCCTCAATGCTTCCGAACCTTTTCAATCAGAAATCGGTCTTCTTCGATAGATGCCGCACGTATTATTTTCTCGTTTGAAACCCTTATTCTTCCTATAAAATATTTATTCCCTAACTATTATATAAGACTAATTATAAAAATAGTAAAAGTGGTCCACTATTAATTTTAATATTATTTTCTCTAACCACTAACTAAATAAATTATTAAAACTACCCCACTAATTTCATAATTATAATTATGAATAGTCCAAACACCCATTAGAATCTGTCGAAAAGTATTTTCTAACATAAAAAGTCCTAGTGCTCAAAATGACCGAAAATGATTGTTACAATAAAGATTCAAGTCAATCATCCCACAATAATACATTCAACAATTAAATTTTATATATCAAGCTATAAAAACCATTAACTTCACATATTAGCGACTCAAAACTCGACAAGAAAGTAGGAACAACATTTACAAGCTCATCATGCATCAAGACTGCACATTTCTCCTTTCATATTGGAGGAACTTCCTTCTCTACATTATATCGTGCTAATCCACCATTTGTTAGAGCATCATGCCAATTTCTCATAAATCACATATCTGCAATATTTCAAGATCACATTTAAGCATGCCCATAAATCAACTCATGCAACTTTATGCAATTTATCATAGAAACATACCAACATGAAGGACAAAGTCAACAAAGCTCATTAAACCATATAAACATAAACTCATGAAAAATTTGCACAATATAAGGAGATAAATGAAACTAATTTTCACAAAGACTCCCAAATATATACAAAACGCGCTACTAGGAAATTCTAAATCTCAAGTTTGAATAAAATAGGAGAAAATAGACAAAATCGCATTATCCCCACCACTGACCATTCTCCCCTACTTGGGAGAAACCCATCTCTAAAACAAAAGGGGAACTTTAACTTACCGGCACCTTTATCCATATTTGCTTCATTGTTACCTTGAAGAGCATAGAAACGCTTCATCTTTTGTTCACCAACAATCAGACCATTATAAGGGGCTTGCTTTACATCCCTTCCTCTAGTAGCATGAGTAGGACAATATATTACCTTGTGCTCAGTCTTCCCACATCCATAGAATCCACTAGTATCGGCTAGACACTTTCCAAAATGTTTCTTCGCATAATTTGAGCAAGTAGGTTTATCAAATTGGGAACCACCACCTCTTTCATAGTTAGTCTTAGGAGCAATAGGAACATCTTGATTTGGAGCCCTCTTCTTAAACCTAGGTTGACCTTTCTCATCGGTTCTTCCCCTTTTCACATCTCTACCCTTCCTCTGAAGCTTAGACTCCTCAATGGATTGGGCATACACAATAAGCCTAGATAAACTCATAGCATTATAGAGCATTGTCGTACAACACTCTTCCTTCACAAGATCAGAACACCGGTCAAGAACCTACTCATCTTATCTCTAGGGTTAGACACAAAAGATGGAGCATGTTTACACAACACGGTAAATTTCAAAGAATACTCCTCCACACACATATTACTTTGCCTAATATTTATGAACTCCTCAATCTTAACCTTTCTCTTCTCACTGGGAAAGTACTTCCCTAAAAATGCTTCCTTAAACTCTTCCCACTCTATAGGACATGATTCAACCAACCTATTGTCCTTCCATTTTGTGTACCACACTTGAGCAACCTCTTTCAATTGGTATGAAGCCAACTCCGCCCCATAGCATGTACTATTTTATAAACCTCATCCAAGAATTCTTGGGAGTCCTCTCCAACCTTAGAGACAAGAAAGGTAGGAGGATTCATCCTCACAAAGTCCCTCGACCTAGAGGTCATAATACTCTCTAGAGAATTCACCCTAGGTCCCAAATCTCTATTTGCTTGAGCCGTCATGGTTCGTGATACGGTAAGAAGAGCCTATCTAACCTCCTCATTAGTCATGTCCAAAGGAACCACAGGAACCTCATTCTCTTGTTTAGCTATAGGAACTTGTTTACCTTGAGGAATTTTCTCACCTTGGGCAGGAACTCCCTCATTCACTACTCCTTCCTCCACTCTTCTTGTGGGATTCCTTCTTGTATTCATATCCAATAAAAACAAGTGAAGGGATTAGGAAAAGAGACTTATATAACTCAACTCTATGGCACAACTTCAAGAATATCAAAGAAGTGTAACTTTTAACGTCCTATGTTCTCTCGCTTATAGATGTGTCGCTACTCATATCGATGAACAAGACTCTAATAGACGTGGCCTCATGAGACTTTGAACCCTGAGGACCATTTCATAACCTTATGCTCTAATACCAAGTTTGTCATGACTCGAAAGCACCCCCTCCCCCCGTCGTAACACGGCGCACTTAACCTCTCAGAGGTCTTATACAAGACCTTAGCATTCACATTGTCATAAAATAGTGCAGAAATTTAAAACATTTTTAGAGAAATCATAAGGCTTAGGAGCCAACACATTTCAAAAAAAGTCTTTATAAGCAACGGAATCACTAGTCTCATATTGGCCAACATAGACCCAAAACTTTTAGAATCTCAAACTAGGGACACAGCCCTTGCATTGAAAGAAAAGTACAATGTCTTATACAAAAAGTCTAAATTAAGAAGGAACTAGAATAATAAGTCTTGTCCTCGACATATGAGGACATACCCAAATCTTGAGAGAATATCTAAGTCCGAAGCTTTAAATCTATAGATCACCTCACTTGCCCACACCTACACTTTGTAGAAATTAAGGAAAATATTGAATTAGTACAATTAAGAACTATGTAGGATGACTATGCAAGAAATCATCTAAAACGGCACATTTTAGTTAAAATATCTTTTTCTTGCTATTTTGATGAAGTCCCATAAACCAAATATAAAAGACATCATACAAGTCAATGATCCACATACAAGATATTACTCAAGAATTCACAAGGTATGATCATATTCATTAAGTAACCCATTTACCCATTTAGACTCTCTAAATAAGGTTATCCAAAGACCCACCAAAGTAAGACATGAAGCGACCGCCAATACAACCCTTTCATACACACCTAGATGATCCTACAGACTACCATAAGTAAGGATATTTCCTTTCTAACACAACCCAACAAGTCAAGATTCATTACTAGCGATACTAAAGGAGACATTTATTCAATTAAGGGAATTCACATAATGGTCTTGGAAGACCTAGGAAACCACTCTAGTAACTTCAAAGCCTACTCATTCCATGTGAAGATAGCATCCCATACTACTACCTACCATTATAGAACCTATCCAATAGCTAAAGTGTAATGAGAATAGGCATTAACCGACATAGACCATACTAGCTAGGTATAGAATCTTGTGTCATAAGAGCCCACAACGTGGAAGGTGTTGTACATGCCAAAGGTAGAACTAGGACACATACCATGTAGGCACATAGTTAAAGGGACATCAAAATGCTTCTTTGTACTCTAATATCATACTTCAATTAGAGATACTACCTTAAGCATATCCTCTCGGTGCTTTGCCTTGGTTCTCATAGAGTAAGTTCATTCACGTAAGGGTATTAAAGAAGGTACCATACCTAAGCCTACCAACTCATAATACCACTACCAAGAAGGGATCCACAAGGATCTACAAATCAAGGTTCATTAGGATAGCTCATTCATGAAACGGGTACTCTACTAGGTAATTCGATTCACTTCATTATAAACCTCTTTTTCATATTCAAAGTTTGCACATTCACTTAGGGTTCTATACTCATAAAGAAGGGGCACCATTCTTAGGTCTACCGGTTCAAGACATAATCTAGAATACCTCATTTATAATTCATGTGTCAAGTAGGGAAAACTAGGTCTACCTGTAAAAGACACAATATCAACATGTAGAGACTCTTCATAGTCTATCATCATCACATACCAACATTTAGAGGAAATGTGCTTTAATTCACAACATCTCATAGCTTTATACAAGTTCATCTTAACACCATCTTCACATTATGCCTATTTTCCATAAAACAACATAAACAATATTCAATTAATCTCATAGAACCATCAAGATAAAAATCAAACAAGGAGCAAGCACCTCCGCTGGAATGTATCAAACCATACAAAGAAATCTTATATACTAAGCAATTGAATCAACTCACCATTCTCCAATATCATAACTCACCATTAATCAACTTTTAATACTTCCAATCATAAGAAGAGAACTTACCCATCACAATCATGCCCATAAGGCCAAGATCACCAACTCAACCTTACATCCACAAATCACCATACATAGAGATAGATAAAAACAAGAATCACTACTATAAAGAAATCTAGATACAAATCTATCCATAGACAATCACAATTATCAATCCCATTTTACATGCCAAATTAAGGAATCAGAGAGATCATTGATGCATGGAGTTTTCACTTGAAATCATCAATCATACCATAATATATTCATAACAATTTGTTTGAAACCATTTAATACAAAAATCCATGAGTTTGAGGAAGAATTGGTGTTTTGATCATCTTTTGGAAACTTGAAAACCATTTGGATTGGATCTAGGGAGAAATATAACTCTAGTTAAAGAGTCACCATACCTCAGTATTGAGAATACCATGAAATTGAAGAACAAAGCAATGAAAACCTTCAATCCAAGCTCCAATTTACTCTAAGCTTCCATGGAGTTTTGAGAGAACTTTTGGGAGGGAAGGGTTTTGAGTTTTTAAAGAATGAAGTTTAACTATAGGTTTTAGAGTTTAATATAACTTAAAATACACTAAATAACCTAAAATAACCATCCCGCAATTTATTTAGCCAAGGATGGAATTTACCAAACCACCCTTGGCTTGGCCGAAACTTGACAGAATTGTAGGTCCATTTGACGACTACCATTGACGGACCATCAATGGATTGACGGCCCGTCCTGGTCATCCGTCAATGGTTACTGATACCCCTTAAGTTGGTGACTAATCTCCCACGACTAAGTTTAGATCCACGCCACCTTCTTACGATGTGTCAACTTGTTGATGGTCGTTAGTCAAGATTATCTTGAAAGCTTTTTGGCAAGCGTTTTGGTCCTCCTCAAGGACCCTTAGGGTGGTCATAGGAGTGTCGTACCCAGACCTTATGAACCTAAACACGATCATCTATATGGTAGGGTCACCTCCAGTTATTTTAAACTTCAAATGACACACCAAAACATAAACAACATGCAAGAACACACTAGCACACAAAGGACTAGTTTTCAATGTCTTGGTCGTCCCTTGACATTTGACCTCATTACAACTCAAAACATACCTTGGAATATATTTCTCATTAATTTAGCAAGTTATTAACTCAAGACAATCATGTGAGGCTCTAGTTCATCGTAGTTCATTTCTAGGATTATAACAGAGGACGAACTAGTCCAACACTATGATAGACTTACATACCTAAATGAATAAGATCTACAAAGAATATTTAAGAATCTCGAAGAAGAACTTGATTAGAAGCCTTGAAACCCTAGCTTGAAGATAAACAATCAAGAAAACCTTTCTTGAGATTCTTGAATTAGTTTCTTGAATCTATGACCAAGGATCATGATTTTTATTAGTGAACAAAAAAATTGATTGTTTTTAGACTTTTATTAGTCAATAAATTCATTTATGGTTTTTTTGGAGTTAATAAGACAAACACAACTATTTTTAATATTTTCCCTTCGACTATTT
The DNA here is from genome assembly GCF_001406875.1 of Solanum pennellii. Lineage (NCBI taxonomy): Eukaryota > Viridiplantae > Streptophyta > Magnoliopsida > Solanales > Solanaceae > Solanum > Solanum pennellii. Next base: position 34,250,605 of record NC_028645.1, on the reverse strand, counting down.
CGTAATAGCACTGTATAGGTTACTAAACTAGTCATAACATTTTACTTCAAAATAGGATTGACAAGAAATTTGTAGAGTTGGAAAGTAGATTAAATTACCTTTAATTGGATAGGTTATGTCTCACGTATTTCTTAATATTCTACGAGATATGGTCTTTTAAAGTTGACCCAAGTAGAATCTTACATCAAAACTTAATCAACAACTTAAATCCTTAAATTTCAAGAACAAAATTACGATGAATAAATCATGATTCGTGTGTGGGTGAACAAAACCAACACTATGGAAGCTTACATACCTCAAAGAACTAGGTTTTGGCGAAATCTTGAATTTTTTGAACGCACACTTTGATCCTTCCTCTTTTCTCCTCTTTTCTCTTCTTTTCTCTTCTTGAACTCTCAACTAAAACACTAGGTGTATATTAGGATTATAAAACAAAACCTAATAGGAGTATACCCTTAAAACCTTAATAAAATCGAACTAAATCTAATTATGTAAGGGAAAGACCGAAATACCCCTTACTATTTTCGGCTAACTTTTGTTAACTGGGCATCCTAACTTCAAAATGCCATATCTCACTCATACAAACTCGAAACTTAGAAAATTTGGTGGCTTGAAAAGATAATTCAAAGAAATTTTCTAAGATATCTTGTAGCACACCAAACTCGTTGTGTGTTGAGAGTTATGATTTTTTGAAGTTGACCTAAAACTCAAACTTAAGCATAACTTGAAAATTTTCACATTTCGCTCTTTCCAATTAAGTTCTTTTTAGGTGCTACTTCTGGTCACATGACCTTAATAACGTAAGAAAATTTTTAATTTCTTAGTAAAATCTAACTCACTACAAAGAACGGTTTGATTCTTAGCTCAAAACTTGCTGGGGTGTTACAATTATGGTCAGGTCACTAGATGTAGGACCTTTAGTTGTAAAAGAACTAAATTAGAAATAACAAAAATCTGAATTTTGAGAGTTAAGCTAAGTATAAGTTTTGAGTCAACTTCAAAAGACGACCATAACTCCTAGAACTAGATTATGTAGGTGTGCTACAAGATACCTTAGGAAAGATCTTTGAATTATCTTTCCAACACGAATGAGTTTGCTAAGTTTCGAATGGGATGAGTGAGATATGACCTTTTGAAGCTAGGCTCTCCAGCAAAGGAAAGTTAGCCGAAAATATTGATGGGTATATAGGTCTTTTCCTTACCCAATCAGATTTAATTCATTTTTAGTAATATTTAAGAGGTGTGATCCTATTAAATTCAGTTTTATAATTCTAATATACGCCTATGATTTTAGTTGAGAATTTAAGAAGAGAAAAGAAGAGATTAGAGGAGAGGATCAAAGCTTTCGTCGAGAGTCTTGCGTTTTGTTGCGGATTTTTGCCGTGGGTTTAATCCCTAAGAGGTTTGTAAGATTCCATATTATTGGGTTTTTTCACCCACACACATGTTATTTTTAGCGTAATTTCATTCTTGAAATTTAAGGATTTAAGTTCTTTATGAGTTTTTGATAAGTGTTCTTGAAGTTTCCTTATTGACTAAATTTTGATGCATGATTCTACTTGGGTAAAATTTAAATGACCAGATCTCTTAGAATATTAAGAGTTACGTGAGCCATAACCTATTCAATTAAAGGTAATTGAATCTACTTTTCAACGCCACTAGATTTGCGTCAATCCAATTTCTGAGTAAAACTTTATGACTATTTTAGTAATCTATAAAGTCCTATACGAATTAGCTGATGGGAAAATATTAAAATAGTTGTTTTTGTCTTTTTACCTCCAAAAAAATCATAAACATATTTCTTGACTAATAAAAGGCTTAAAACAACAGATTTTCATGTTCACTAATGAAATCATTATTCTTGGCCATAGAGATTTCAAGAAACTAATTCAAAATTCTTATTAAGGTTTTCTTGATTGTTTACCTTCAAGCTAGGATTTCAATATTCTAATCAAGTTCATCTTAAAGATTCTTCAAGAATGGTGTTTTTATAGGTATGGTAGGCTATCATAATTTTGGACAAGTTGGTCCCCACGTCCTACATCTACTTTCAAATCAGTATAAGAGTAATCTAGGATAATTTTTCTATATTTGAGTACACTTGAGATAAGTTGATTCTGAGTCCTTGAATTCATGTTTCTTTTAAAAGTTCTATTCCTAATTATCGAATCTCTATATTGCTATTGAGACTCTTCATATAAAGAATTATAACTCTTGAATACATAATTCACATTCAAGAGAGAGTTAAGAGTAGAGTTCACGAAAGTCTTTGAGTTCAATTTTGAATCCTTTGAGATCAACTATCAGTTTGAACTATGTCTTGAGGAAGTAATTTTGAGAATGAAAAGAGTCGTATAAATGAGTTTCTTATTGATATCTCTTAACCCTTGAGTCGAGTAGTTCATGTCCATAACTTCCCGCAAGAACTCCATCAGTTGAGTACCTTTGAGGAATAGTATCTTCAAGTCCCAAGTCTTGAATAATAAGTTTGTAACCCATTTGAGTTTATAATTATAATCATAAAGCTATTACATGTTATCTTACGTCCTTGAGTTAAATTATGCATGTCAATAATTATGCATGAAAGCTATAAGTTGAACAGTCTTTAGATGAGAAGTATCTCTGAGTCCTTGAGTTACGTAGTTCATGCTCATAATTCTTTATGAAACCTCCGAGTTGAGAAGTCTCATTACCAAAAAAAACCATATATTGCTGCAAAATTAGTTGATGTAGGCCACGTCAAAAATGATTACATACAACTCGTCTGTGTGTGTGTGTGAGAGAGATATATAAATATAGTAAATAACTTTATTCTCTTGCCACGTCAAAAATGATTAGATACAACTCTTGTAATACACTATCTTGTTTGAGTGCAAAGTGATATACTCTTCTCTTATTTCTCCTTCCACAACGTTCCACCGAATCTTAGCATGATTTACACCGATCTTGTCATTTATATGCTTTAACTCCATTAATATACCTGTCAAAATGATGAAGTCTTTAGCATAAAAATCATTACCAAATAATAATAGACGACAGTGTGTATAAATAATATTTCAAGAAGAAAAAATATTTATTTATATATATCACCAACTAAAAAAATTGACAGATACAAAAAAAATCAAGAAAAAAAAAGTAAACAGATATATAAATTTTCACTTCGTAAAAGAATCTTCACCTCAATTGTGACATTTATTGAGGTTTGCGAATTATGTCCTCTCAACACTATTCAAACTTTAAAATCTTCACAATCTGCTCATAAACAAGACGTAGTGTTTTTTAAAAGATCTGAAATAATCTAAACCCAAAAATCTAAGTTAAATAAGCGAAACATAAATTCAAAAATTGTAAATAAGAAGATATGAATATACCTTGTATATAAAAAAAAAAACTACAAAAAGAAAAAAGTTAATAATGAAAACATTCTACATAAATAAATTAAATTAAACGAGAAAATGAGATAAAGAAGAGAAAGGAGGAGATGGGTAAGGAAAAAGGAATCTGGGTTTTTGAGGGTAGGTTTTCTAATTTGGTTTAACTGTTTTGGGGGGGAATTTTAGGCTCTTTTTTTTTAACTTTTTACTTTTTGGGGATATATTTTGGGTTTGGATCTAAATGTGGAAGGATTTTAATCCTTAAAATTTATTTTTCATTTAAATCTTAATATAAGAACGTTATATAATTGTACATGTGGTGATACAAAAATTTTCTATAAATTTCATTTTCATAATAAAAGCATGGTATATATA
>NC_028645.1:34227717-34246303 GCF_001406875.1 Solanum pennellii | reverse complement strand
TATATATATATATATATATATACCATGCTTTTATTATGAAAATGAAATTTATAGAAAATTTTTGTATCACCACATGTACAATTATATAACGTTATAATAATTTTACAAAAATATGTGTGTAATGAATAATAAAGTACACAATTACAAATAAATCTTAAAAAATATGAAGAGAACTCCAAATGAGGGATGTATTTTAATGTTTAAAACTAATTTATTTGAAGAAATCAACTGTAAACTTTAAACTTTTGTTACTAGATAGTAAATTTTCAATAAAGTGAAAAATGACTCTTTTGAGTCCAAATAATAATACAGTCTTACAATAATCATAAATTCATATATAATTATATAAAAGAAATTAATTGGAGGAATCACGAAGATTTACCCTTCTTTATGTCTTTTAGTTTTCTTATTTGAAATTTAATTGACACTTTTATTGATGTACAATATCACATATGTATTTAAAACTTATAAACAAGACTATTAAATTGAATCGAATTAAATGACCTTTAATTACTCTAAAGTGTTAAAAGATATTGTCTCAATAAATCACATATGTGTTAAATAATAAATCTAAATGATAAATCTAAATCTCTTGATCAAGATAAAGTTTGACGGAGACTTATTAAAGATTTGTGAAAAATTGATAAAAATTAGTTAATTGAACTAAATGTAATCACTTATATATTAGCTTAAGTTATATTTAAGATTTGCAAGCTATAAAATTGAATTGAATCGAACAATTCATACTTCTTGTTATATTATATTGATAAACATATTATTTTGATAAAACAAGTTTAAGTCAAACAACAATTTTCTTAATCAAGATGAAGTTTTAATGAAAATTTAAATAATGTTTAAATTTATATAATTAGTTAATCCAAATCAACTAGATATAGTCACTTATTTATTGAAATTATATTTGAATATAAGTAGAGTTTTAAAATTGAATCGGATTGAACAAAAAACACACGTAATTACACTAGTTTAGTATTGCTATAACTACATTTCAACTCATGATAAAAAATAATATTAACTATGAAATTTATCAATATATTAATTTTGTGGTTATAATATTTTTTATGACAAATAATTAAAGCTATGAAGACCATTATTATAACAACTTTTTATTACTCGGGCAAAATTATTTATTTAATTATAATAGTTATTTTAAATAACTCTTTTATGACTAAAACAAAACTATTGATATAGCATGTTTGAATACATGGTAAAAATTAATATATACCTATGAAATTTTACGGTAGCAAAAAGTCTATGACTATATCATTTAATCATTGCTAGTTTGCTACTTTTTTTTTGCAACTAGAGGCAAAATAATTTATTTTATTAGAATGTTTTGTTTCAAATAATTTATTATGGCTAAAGTGTTATATTACCACGGTAAGTTTCAACTCATACAAAAAAATTATGAATTGGCTATGAAATTTTATTATAGCTGAAAAGGCGTGGCTACATATCATTTAACATTGCCACAAGTTTTTGTATTCTGAAGCACTAATATTTATTTAGCTACAATATTTGTTTCAAATAATTTATTGTGGCTAAAGTGCTACTATAACTACAATAAGTTTCAACTCGTAGCAAAAAATTTACTATTCGCTTCGAAGTTTTATCATAGCAGAAAAGACGTGGCTATATCATTTAACTATTGTCACAATTTTTTATAATTTGAAGCAAAAATATTTATTTAGCTACAATACTTTGTTTTAATAGTTTATTGTGGCTAAAAGGTTACTATCGCTACAATAATTTTTATGTCATGACAAAAACTTATGATCAGTTACAAAATTTTATTGTAGCAACAAAGTTGTAGCTATTTAGCCAATTATTGCCTGCTATTTAGCCAATTATTGCCTTGAGTATTAACAATCGTAGCAAAAATAAAGAATTGGCTTTGACAATTAGATTTTCGTGGCTAAGAAAATTTACGAATATGTAGATAGGTACGAAAGCAAAATTTGTGTGGCTATTATGAGGTAATAGCTATGAATTTTATATTCATAGTTTAAATTTTATAGTTATAGATACATTGTGTCTTAGTGCCTTAAAATGAGTGATATTATTGAAGTTCTTGAGTTTCAAGTATTGAGTTCTATCTATGGTTATTCAAAACCTTGTATTGAGTCGTTCATATCCATAATTCACCATGAACCATATTTGAAGAAGTGTTTTACAAACATTTTTTAACTTGTTTTAAGATTAAAGTTCAAGTTGAGTAAAGAGTAAATATTGAAATTCATTTCTTCAAAGAAGTATAGGGGGGCTATGTATTCAAAAGAGAGTTTAAAATGTTCACATTTGAGCAAGAAAAGAGAACATTGTTTCCAAGAAATATTTTAAGTTGTGTTTTGAGTAATTATCTCAAACCAAAGAAAAAGTCAAAAACATATGAGCTAAGAACATTTTGGGAGTAGTATTGAGCACCGATATGGGGTGCGAGTTTAGATAACTCAAGCCTCCATAAACCATGTATCCATCATGGGTAGTAAAGGATCATACATTTTAGATGACTCCTTAAGATGATTGTAGCATAAGCTAGTGGATCCACTAAGTTAAGCGTTCTATATTACGGCAAAGTATAGGACAATTCTGGCAGCGTGGGCAAGACGATATGTCATCACTTAGGCTCATGGTGATGGTTGTGGGTTAGAGAAACTTCCCCAGAAATTATATTACTTTATCATATGAGTAAAGTTGAGTTTGTTATTTAGTTTTGTTTAACGAACTAAGTTTTCTTCCACTTTTTTAAAAGCTTTCATTATATTGCACGTGTATAGTTGTTTTATATTGAGTAGAGTATCTAGAGTTGAGTACCCAGAGTCCAGTATCATATCATTGAGTTGAGTATCTAATTTTAGAGTTGAGTATCATAAGTTGAACTGTGTTTCATTGTGTCAATTAACTTATTGTTGAGTTTGACTGAATTAAGAACCTTATTCCTGATTTGAGTATCTTATCATTGAGTACTTTTGAGTTGAATATCTTATCATTGAGTTGAACTATGTTCCTTATTCTTGAGTTGAGTTTAACATGAGTTAATTGAGAAGAGGTAAGTATATATGTTTCCTTTTATCATGTTCAAGCCTATGTTTTATGTTTTAAATTTCCCCTTACATGCTCGTACATTTCACGTACTGAGCCATCTGGCCTGCATCTTTTCTTGACTTAGATTTAGGTAATCAGGATCATCAACAAGAGCTTCATTGATACCACATGGAGTTCGAGTAATCTATGGTGAGCCTCCTTGTTTCTGGAGGATTTAATTTACTTTTCAGCTTAGCCGGGATGTCGTAGGCTATCCCGACTTCCATCTTTGTCATTAAATGCTTCATGGATAGTCAGTATAGTAGAGAAGTCTATAATAATTTATTTTAGGGAAAAGCGTAAAAAAATTCCCTTAAATGCACCCCCACCCCAACCCCAACCCCGCCTCCCCATGTGTAGTTTGGTCCAAAAATGTTCTTGCTATCAATACTTGGGTCCAAAAAAAGCCCTTATTGTTATTTAATTGGTCAAAAAAGTTCATTTTCAAAATAAATATATTACTAGTTTCTTTTTTACACATTTTTTAATGTTTTTTTACAAAATTAGCAAATATTTATCTTACTTTAATTGAGAAAAAACAAAAAATGAAAATATTTTTAAATTTATCATCAATATTATTATATAAATATAAATTAATGATAGATTTACTATGATCTTATATATGAGACTATATTATCTATCGAAAGGGTACATTAAATTATCCTATTTTAATTGATAAATTGAGATTAAGAAAGAAAAAATATATTTTCTATATTTTTTATTTGTTAAAGTGATCTTAGAAAAAAGAAAACAAGAATAGTGAACCTTAATAGTATTTTTAATTAGGAAGAAGATGTGTTTAATAAAAAAAGAATAATATATTTATTCGGAAAAAGGGCATTTTTGACCCATTTTGTAACTATAGGAGCATTTATGGACCAAAGTATTGACTGCAAAGGCATTTTGGAGCAAAAGAATTGATGATGAGGGGCATTTTTTAGTAGAACTATAAACAGAGGACATCTTTATTTCTTTCACATAGTTTAAGGGATTTTTTGACCCTTTTCCCTTTATTTTATTAAATGTTTTAAATACTTAAGTAGATTGTTTTATGGCGAGTTGAAGATATTATTTTTATTCATAGTTAATCTTTTAAGTTAAAGCTTTGTAATTGAGTTATTGATTTTATTCTTTTTTAAGCTTTGTATGCTTAAGTTAGTCTTCCGCTTGTAGTCAGATAGGATGAGTGTCACGTCCCGAGCTACCCCCGTGACGCGGAAACGGGACCTAGGACCACAAGTGGTCCCAAGCTAATCCTGTTGGCAAGATCATGAGCGTACTAAAGATAATAAACTGGTGCGAAAGCTAAATCATAAATAAAATGAAAAGATAGGGAGCACCCATAAACTATACCTGAGATATTTGAAACTAAATGATTTTCATACAAAGAAAATATTAACTCAATACTAGGCTGAAACTAACTATGTCTGAAATAAACCTCTAACTTACTAGAAATGTTGGGAGAGACCTAAGCTAAGTCTAGCAAAACATGAAACTAAAGGACTAACTATTGAAAATAAACTCATGACTATTATGCTCGAAGAATAGAACTCACCACTGATTCTATTGAACTGGAGATCGAGAACCGATCTAAGCGTGATCTGGATGCTGAGAACTTGAATCTACATCACGAGAAGATGTAGCGCACGTATGCATCAGTACTTGAAAGGTACTGAGCATGTATGATAGAGTAAAGCTAAAATAATACATAACTGAACAAGAACAAAAACAAGTATAATATTCTGAACATGATCTACTGAATACTGAGCTAATTGGATGCAATGAAAAAATTTATAACATGATGGACTGAATACTGGACTATAAATATGGTCAATGCAATGGAATATGAATGAACTGTGGGAGCTACTAATAACCGATAATAAAACCACATGAGCTAAATGTGGAGTCTGATGTATACGCCCCATCTGGGCCCAATATACCCTGCCAGAGTTATAAAGGCATGCTGGCGTGATCACTGAACTGATGCCCACATAGGGGACTTAAAACCTAGTTGGCTAGTAGTTCTGGGACTATTTCGGTACGCTGAACCCTAGTACAATTCGGTATTATTCTACTCCTAATAAATTAAATTGTTAACTGATTACGACTGAGTTTCTGTAAATACTGGATAGCTCGTAAACATGCAAACTGAGAATGCAACAATTAATATGATAATGATGCATTAATAACTGAGGCATGTATAGTTGAATAACTGAAACGTCTGACCTAGTATGTGTAGTTCAAGAACTAAAGAAATACATAGCTGGGTTTCTGAAATTCATGTGATAAACTGAATATTAATGTAGTAGTCTGATTTGGATCATTCTAATAGCTAAGAACCCAATAATTTTAACATTCAAGAAACCCTAAGTCTGGTCATGATATGGGAATCAAGAAACTGACTGAAAACTAGGGACCTAATGGGTGAAAGGAACCCACTAGTTAAATCCCACATACCTGCTGATGAAATCCACGGAGAAATGTTTAGATTATGGGGCTAGAACTGATGGAATCTTGCTGCTTTCTTGAACTAGGGTTCTTGACCTTTTTCTCCTCTCTTGCTTCTAATTTTCTAAGTTTTTATTAATGATTTGACTTAGGTAAGTTTTTAGTTATGTTTCTAGGCTTAAACTGGCTAAAATCTCATGATTTAGGGTTAAAACAACGTAACTTTGAGGTTAAACGAACTAGGAAAAGACCAAAAGACCCCTGAAATAATTGTTGTCGGATCAATCGACGACCTCTACTGACGGGCCTCCATTCAATCAAAGGTACGTCATTTGGGCCTGTCATTTGAGTCTCCTCGACAAGTCTTCACTAAAATGGGCATAACTTTTTATTCAAAGGTTAGATTTTAGAAAATTCGGTGGTGTTGGAAAGAGGATTCAATTATATATCATTTCATTGTTCTAAAAGTTATGACCATATGAAATTGACCCTATCAGTAATTTCCCCCCAAGTAATAGCTAACATTTACCTACGGGCAGACCTACGAACCGCAGATCAAACAACGGTCCATGTTGGTCGTACGTTATTCATGTCAGAGGCTGGTTAACAAGAGTCTTGATCCAAGGACCGTGGTCTAACTTATAGACCGTAGGTCTATCCATGGGTTGAGGCTTAGTCGATTTTTTGAACTGAGTTTTAGGAGGGGCTACCGTTGTCAACCAAGGATCCACATTACGGGTCGTAGATCAGATTACCGTCCATAGATGGTAACCATAGATTGCAGCTGAAATTTCTAAAAAGCTTATTTCTGGTGTGTTTTAGATACGGGGTGTTGTAATGAGAGTTTGCTTGGGGGCCAACAATGATTTTCCAACAATATTTTACATATCTCAAATGAAAAATGAAGGAATAGAATAGAATAAGAACTTTTGTTGGGTTTTTACGTATGAGTCAAATGCATCGAATCTAGTATCCGTAGATTATGAACCAGATAACAAGATTTACCTTACAGAATAACTGGTGAATTTTAGAACTTTTATGAACCAATAATTCTCTTGTAAGTACATCGTCTTATTCTAGCACATTATACTCGCATAATCTTTGTTGTTATCGCGACATTGCGCTAAGAGGCCATGTGTGTGTCCTGGTTTTCATAAGTGCTATAGAAATTTGTCACAATATCATAGAAACGGCACAACTTTACACTTATATTGGTCCAAGCATCAAGTGTATTTGCAGAGCAATATGCCACCTATAAAGGATATGTCACAACCCAAACCGCCGTGATTGACACCCACATTACAACTCGGTAGGAGAACCACTGCTAGTAACCAACTAAAGCAATACATCTAAAAACTAAGGCATTTAAGTTATGAAATCAAGTTAAATAAATAAAGACAAGGTTCCTCACTAATTAGAGGTCTAATAACTAACTAACAATGCGGAAGATAAACCTAGAATGTAAAAGTCAATGTTAAAAAACTAGAAACAAGAACGAATTCTAACAAGAATTTGTAGTGAACTATTTCACTAATTAAAAAAAGGTCTAGGTCCGAAAATGATGGACATAGACTAAAGAGAATTTCATGACAGCCTGAATGATGTGGGTCACCCTTGAACTCGAAGCGATAATCGATCTTCTTAGTGAGCTTTGTCAACAGTCGTGTGAAGATGTCATATACTCAACAAAAACAAGAGCAAGTGTAGAATCAGTACACAACTAACGTGTATTGGTAAGATCATGCAGCTATCACATTAGTGTCACATAAACATACAATTACAACATTATAAGACATGCATAAATATCAACATATTCAATACAATCATAAGATTCAATATCACAATTCATATGCTTTATCCAAAAGTTGGTCTTCTCACGGACCCCAAGGTCAAACTGTTAGCATGCCTAAACGTGGCAATCTGATCCAATTTTTATGTCAGAACGTGCCTACCGATCCCAATTAATATGCCAAAATGTGGCAATCCGATCCAAGTTAGTGTGCCAAAACGTGGAAGACGATCCCACTCACACATCATGATAACACATCAAGATTACTCATTCAAGTCATGATTTCATGGTATTGATATTCATATATCTCATTCAACATCTATGATCAATATTGCAATATGCATAAATACACAAGTATCAAAACGAAGCAAAGCAAGTGTATATCACACAATCATAGAATCACAACCAACACCTACCTCGAAACAAGCTTGAAACTCTATACAACTTCATTTTTTCCTTTTTGGATTTGCTCCCATTGTTCGTGGTGTACAAACAACAATTTATGTACGGGAATCAATGAAGAAACACTAAATTACCGGAATACTAACAAATTGTGAACCTTAGTTCAAACCCATGACCCCAACTAGCCAATTTAGCTTTAATTCCATCATAGGTTTCTTCAAGATATCCTTCTCATCAATGTTGACCCATTCTAAAACATTCTACGGATCGAAAATGAATTCGAGGAGTGAAAATCTTACCCCTAGCTTCAAGAATGGTGGAAAACGAGTTGGAATATCCTAGGGGTCTTCTCTTAACTCAAAAATTCAAAAATTACAAAATAAGGTCATCTAAGGGTTTTATTTACGATTTAAAAACCCATCTTCCCGCTACAGCGGCACCTATCCCGTTGTAGCGGCGTTGTTACAGTGACACTAATCCCGCTATAGCCGCAAAAAGTGAACCAATGAACTCTGCCTCGAAAAATCAAAATCCGTGAATTTCATCTCCATCTCGCCCGCTACCGTGGCACCCATCCTAATGCAGCGGCAAGAATCCCGCTGCAACGGCAAGAAACCCACTACAGCGGCAAAACGCTAGGCAGTGAGTTTACTATAGATTTTCAATTTCTCCCTTTCACAACATACACGTAACCCACTATGCTAAGAAAGTGTCCTTAATACAAAAGTCAATTCCCGATAATCTATTTATCCAAAATTGATGTCATTAAGTCACACGATTCCTTAACGAGAAGGTTGGGAAAAACCTAGTACAATGGATAATCCGGTACCAATTTTTCCTTATTGGAATTTCTATACATGAAGCCTGGTCCTTACAATAGATACCAATTTACCCATAACTCAGAACGAGTGATCAACTAAGCAAAGGCAAGCTAGAAAAGAAAAAAGGTAGTACTTGATTTGAAGAACAATTGCAGATACTTGTCTTGCATATCCTTCTCGGTCTCTCAAGTAGCTTCCTCAACTGGATGATGCTTCCATTGAACTTTCACAGACTTAATCTCCTTAGTCCTCAATTATCAAATATCATGATCAAGAATAGAAATCAGTTCCTCCTCATATTGGAGGTTCTTGTCGATTACTATTGAGTCCCACTTAATGATATAGCCACCATCACCGTGATATCTCTTCAACAAAAACACATGAAGTACGGGATGAACACCAAACAAATTTAGAGGTAGTGCCAATCTATACGCCACCGACCCTCCATGTTCAAGAATCTGAAAGGGACAAATATAGGAGGACTCAATTTAATAGGAGGACTCAATTTACCCCTCTTTCCAAATCACATCACCCCCTTTATGGGTGATACCTTGAGAAAAACATTCTCACCCTACTAGAATTCCATGTATCTCACCTTGTGATCCACATACTTCTTTTGTCTACTTTGTGTGGCTAGAAGTTTAGCTTCAATGTTCCTCACCTTATCTCTAGTGTCCATCACTAAGTCAACCCCCAAAGGTTTTACATCTCCGGATTCAAACCAACCTATGGTGATGTACATCCTCTCCCATATAACGCCTTAAATGTGAAATATCAAAATGTGAAATATCAATGCTCGCATGATAAATATTACTATAGGAGAACTCACATAGGGGTAGCAACTTATCCCAATTCCCTTCAAAGTCAATTACACGAGATCTGAACATGTCCTGCAACACTTGTATAGTCCTTTTTGATTGTCCATCCATATGGGGATGGAAGGTTGCACTAAAAGTGAGTTGCGTGCCCAATTCATCATGCAACTTACTCCAAAACTTGGAAGTGAAAAGGGTACCATGATCTGAGATGATGGAAAGGGGCACACCATGCAGCCTCACTATCTCCTTTATATATATCCTAGCCAACTATTTAGTATTCTAATCAACCTTTACCGTGATGAAATGGGTTGAATTTGTTGACCTATCAACTACAACCCAAATAGAATCAAATTTTGCCAAATTCTTGGGAAGGCCAACCATAAAATCCATGACTATCCTTTCCCACTTCCATTTTCGGAATTGGCATTCTTTGAAGTAGCCCTACAGGCCTTTGATGTTCATACTTCACTTGTTGACGGAGCCATGAGCCTCCGTCAAAAATCTCGGGATCAAATCATCAACTCTTGGTACACATATTCTACCCTTATAGTTGAGCACACCATCCTCATCTAGGGTAGTTCCTTTGAGACTTAGCTATTGCAATCTTTGTTCTAAGCGCTTATCTAAATTTGCATCTTCGAATTGTTTTGCCTTTATTTCCTCTATGAACATGGATTTAGCTTCAATACTAGCTGACAGCCCACCTCTTTCATAAATGCTCAACTGCACGAAGTTAGACTCTAAGGTCTGAATTTCCTAGGCCAAAAATCGCTTGGTTCCACTCAAGTGAGCTAAACTACCCATACTTATCATTTTTTGACTCAAAGCGTCTGCCACAACATTTGCTTTACCCGGATGGTATTGACTGGTCATATCATGATCCTTGAGTAATTCCATCCATATTTGTTGTCTCAAATTTAAATCCTTTGGGTGAATACATGTTGTAAACTAAGATGATCAGTAAATACCTCAAACTTAATTCCATACAAATAATGTCGCCAGATCTTAAGAGCAAATACCACCGATGCCAACTCCAAATCATGATTGGATAATTTCTCTCGTGCACCTTTAATTAATGTGAGGCATAAGCTATGACATTCTTATCATGCATCAACACAGCACCCAATCCAGAATGTGAAGCATTATACAGACAATAAAGTCCTTACCCTCAATCAGTAATGCTAGAATAGCCACGGTGGTCAAAAGAGTCTTAAGCTTTTGGAAGCTCTCCTCACATTTCGCAATCCATTCAAACGGTACCTCCTTTTTGGTCAAATTGGTCAAGTGATTAGCAATTGAAGCAAAGTTCTTAACAAAACGACGATAGTAACTAGCAAGTCCTAAAACACCTAACCTTTTTTACCGAACTAGGTCATACCGAATTTTCAACAGCTTCAACCTTTTGGGGATCTACCCTTACCCCTTCTTTCGACACCACATTCCCCAAAAATGCAACCGACTTCAATAAAAATTTACACTTGGAAAATTTCTCTTTACAAGAAAACCCAAAATAGTACGAAGATGGTTAGCATGATTTTCTTTACTTTTCAAATACATCAAAATGTCATCGATAAAGACTATGAAAAGAGAGTCAAGAAAGGGCTTGAATACACTGTTCATCAAGCTCGTGAAAGTTGCAGGCGGATTAGTCAGCCCAAACGATATAACAAAAAAATCATATTTCCCATAACGAGTCCTAAACACCGTCTTGGGTATATCTTCAGGCCAAATCTTCAATTGATGATACCCAAATGATAAATAAATCATAGAGAAGAATGTTGCACCTTGCGATTGGTCAAAAAGATCATCTATCCTATGAAAAGGCTATCTATTCTGAATAGTGACCTTATGTAATTTTTGGTTGCACATCATCATGCTACCATCTTTCTTTTTAAAAAATAAAATTGGAGAACCCCATGGGGATGCACTAGGACAAATAAAACCCTTATCAAGAAGCTCTTGGATTTGAGCCTTAAGCTCTCTCAACTCTGCCAAAGCCATGTGATATAGAGGGATATACATGGGGCGTGTACCAGGCTCTAAGTCAATACAAAAATCTCTGTCTCTATCTAGAGGCATGGCGGGTAAATCATTTTGAAAAACTTCATTAAATTCAGTCATCAGCGGAATAGACCCGATGGATGGAGCTTCAATCTCAACATCTCTAACATGAGCCAAATAAGCTAAACAACCTTGCTCTACTATTACTAGACCGGATGGAGGATATAATCTTAGCTTGCTTAGGCTTGTAAACCCCTTCCCACTCTAATTTTTTCCTTCTCGAAAATTCTAGAATTGGAGACTTAGTATTACAATTAAGAACAACATAATGGGGAGACAACCAAGTCATGGCTAAGATTATGTCGAAGTTCGCCATATCATAAATCACAAAATCATCCCAAGTTTGAAATTCCATAAACAAAATAGGGCACAATACACATGGGTAAATATGACTGACTCCCCAATCAGGGTAGAAACACGTATATGGTCATCAAGAATATCACACAATATCTCAAAATTAGAGGAAAATCTCACAGACACATATAAATAGGTGGAACTCGGATCAAATAATACATTAGCCATTCGGTCATAGATAAGAATAGTACATGTGATCACTGCATCACACGCCTCTACCTCGTTCTTGCCCGAAAAGGCATAACATTGAGCTCTATGATCAACACGAGCTACCTCTCAACCTGGTTGTGCATTACCTCGACCACCATTACCATTTCCTCTACCTCCACGGCCTCTCTAATTTCCTCCTCGTCCTACTTGTGAACGTCCCCTACCATTATTACCATTTCCCGCGGGTACAATTGCTCAAGAAGGTTGGTTTTCGAACTCAAGCGAATGTAGTTGTGGGCAATTCCTCATCATGTATCCAAGTTCCCCACAAGTAAAGTAAGTGTGGCCTCCATATGGTTTGTTGCCCGCCACATGCCCAACTCTATGATCAACTGAAAACTATTAGAAGGAGTCCTCAAATAGATACCGGTAGAGGCGGGCATGGCTAACAAAATTGTCTTGGCCGCGAGGGTAGGTCGATCGGATCCTCTAGCATAAGAGCCCTGAAAATTTTTAGAACTCTTGTCCCTCTTAGCAAACGCCGATCTTGGTTGTATCGCTTCACCCCCTCCACCTTTTTAACATAATTGGTCACTACATTGAATTCATGTGAACAAATAACACTTGTACCTCAGAATCTAAATCTTTAATAAACAATCAGATGCTCTCCACTTCATTGATAACCAATTGTGTAGCATATCTAGATAAATCATGGAACTTTGCTTTATAAGCATCCACTGACATACTACCCAATTCTAATATCATAAACTCATCCTTCTTGCGATCTATCAAGGTCTTAGGCACATACTTCTCTAAGATTAAGGCATGAAATTAGGTACAAGTAAGTAGAGGTAATGTAGAGGCGCTACATTCCATACAAGATCTCCACCATTTTTTGGCCTCACCTTGAAGTTGGAAAGACACGAACTCAACCCCATGTTGGTGAACGATACCCAACTTATACAACCTGTCATAGAAATCCAATATAAACTCATAAGCATCCTATGTCTCCGAACCAAGATATATCGGGGGCTTGAGCTTCAAAACTTGGTCAATATATCATGCTCATTACCGGTAATCACAGAACCCAACAAACTTTGGAAGAAAGCATCATTACCTAACTCTTTAACTGCTTAGGTACGGTGTTAGCAATGGGAGGATTTGCCGGGACTTGAGTAGGTGGAACCATGCCCGAACCAGCCAACCTTTTCGAAAATGACATGATCTTTTTAGCTAACACCGGATCAATAGGAGGGATTCCTGTAGCTTCAGCATGAACTCCTTCCTCATTTTCAACTGCCTCAACATTCTCAAACTCAACTTCCTCTTATATCTCTTCTTATGTAATGAAGGGTTCTCATTCACCGGAACATAGTCATTTGGATACTCATTCACAACAGGCACCACTCTCCCTCGGCCTCAACCTCTAACTCTTGCTCTAACACTGCCTCGACCGCAACCTCTGGTTGTGGATTCCTCAACTAGAGCATTAGCAGGAGCTACGGGCCTAACGCCATTATATCTAGTATTAACCATCATTGAATAGAAGAGTGAAAGAAGTTAGATACCAACTTGGATCGCCAAATACCAATTGCAATCAAGTAATAATACGAAAGAGAAAAGAAAAAATGGAGATTTCCTAAAATTCTATAGTCTCTCGAAGAAAATTAAATGTGTCCCTGCACTGTTTTGTGAGACTCTATTAGACTCATTTTGATATATCGAGATCAACAAACCTAGGCTCTGATATCAACTTTGTCAAGACTACTACTAGCAACCAACCAAAGCAATACATCTAAAACTAAGGCATTTAAGTTACGGAAGCAAGTTAAATAACTAAAGACAAGATTCCATCACTCTTCTATTCAATGTACCAAAACTAAAAACGAGAACCAAGCCTAATAAGAATTTCTACTGAACTATCTAACTAACTAAAAGAAGGTCTAGGTCCAAAAATGATGGACATAGACTAAAGAGAATTTCATGGCAGCCCGAACGATATGGCTCACCCTTGAACTCGAAGCGATAATCGATCTTCTAAGTGAGCTCTGTCAACAGTCACGTAAAGATGCCATGTACTCAACAAAAATAAGAGCAGTGTAGAATCAGTACACAACCAACGTGTACTAGTAGGATCACACGACTATCACATTAGTGTAACATAAACATTCAATTACAACATTGTAACACATGCATAAATATCAACATATTCAATACTATCATAAGATTCAACATCACAATTCACATGCTTCATTCAAAAGTTGGTCCTATCATGGAACCCAAGGTCAAACTGTTAGCATATGCCGAAATGTGGCAATTCGATCCCATTTTCATGTCGCAATGTGGAAACCGATCCCAATTAGTATGCCGAAATGTGAAAATTCGATCCAAGTTAGTGTGTCGGAATGTGACAACTGATATCAATCACACATCACGATAACACATCAAGATCACACATTGAAGTCATGATTTAAAGGTAGAAAATTCATATATCTCATTCAACATTTATGATCAATATTGCAGCATGCATACTTATACAAGTATCACAGCAAAGCAAAGCAAGTGTATATCACACTATCGTAGAATCACAACTATCACCTATTTCGAAACAAGCTTGAATCTATACGCAACTTGATCATTCCATTTACGGATTCGTTCCACTTGTTCGTAGTCTACAAACAATAATTTATACACGGGAATTAATAAAGAAACACTAAATTCTCAGAATACTAACAAACTATGAATCCTAGTTCAAAATCATGACCCCAACTAGTCAATTTAGGGGTAATTCCACCATAGGATTCTTAAAGAAATCGTTCCTCGTCAATATTGACCCATTCTGAAATATTCTACAGATCAAAAAATAAATTCGGGGAGTGAAAAGCTTACCTCTAGCTTTAAAAAAGTGGAAAATGAGTTGGAATAGCCAAAGGGTCGTCTGTTAACTCAAAAAGTCAAAAAGTACAAAATAAGGTTGTGTAAGGGTTTTATTGACGATTTAAAACTCGTCATCCCGCTACAGCGGCACCCATCTCGATGTAGAGGCGTCGCTGCATCGGCACAAAGTGAACCAGTGATCTTTGCCTCGAAAAATCCCAAAATCTTTCAATTCCATCTCAGTCTCGCCCGCAACAGCGACACCCATCCCTCTGTAGCGGCATCGCTACAACGGCAAGAATTTCGTTGTAGCGGCAAGACGTGAGGCAGTGAGCTTAAAATAGATTTTCAATTTCTCCCTTTCACAACATACTCTTAGCCCACTACGCTAAGAAAGTTTCCTTAACACCAAAGCTAATTCCGGATGATCTACTTATCCAAATTCGATGTTGTAAAGTCGTACGAATTCATAAACGAGTTATCTATATATTTCATATAATTCAATCCACCCTTAGTCCACCCGATTGCTACCAGATCTTCATATCCCTAGATTTCTCCAAATTCCTCCACTTTTGGAAAAGGTTGGGAAAATCCTAGTACTACGAAAAAGTTTTTTCGGACCCAATTTTTCTCTACTGACATTTCTATAACGGTAAAACCCGATGCATGAGTAGAAACCTTAACGACATAATTCCTTTTTAAATAATTTATGGACAAGAACAAAAACAATAGTTATAAGAGTAGAAACAACAGCGAAAAAAGTCAGAATAGCAGTTCCTGTAGAATCGCAACATCCATGTGAAAACCCAAATAGTATAAGAACGATAAAATGAAAAAACAAAAAGATTTCGAACAACTTTAGGTAGTTATAGTAAAATTGGGAAAATTGTGTAGGGGGAGATGGGTAATTTTCTTGATTGGATATACAATGAAACGTGGGTCCCATAATTAAAAGCAAAAAAACCAAAATTGTAACCAGTCAAAGCAATTAAACTAAACTAAATCCATTTTAACTAATAACATAGTAATGTTTGTGAACTCGTTTAATTTTTCCTTTCAAAGAGAACTCTTAGAGTCGCTACATTTTTCCTTTCCTTTATTAGAATGATTATTCCTTCACTTTGTAGTCATGAGACTAGTTTTGAACTTGTTCCCGTATTTGAAGATGATTTGGTATTATTGTGTGGCAATAAGATTAAAGATGTATATTATTCGTGTCTCATAAATTTAATTAGTGTTGTTGCGGTCCAACCCAAAAACAGAGGAAACCATGTCCGATTTTCTATTGAATTCTTGTAAGACATGCTTTGGGAACCTCCCCCTTAGCGGTCACGGTCCTAAAATTAAATCGTGATAGTATTAAATGTAATATGATAGTTACCAACGTAATAGTCTTCGGTGGCCTCTCGAGGCCTGCTAAAGGACCGGGTGGGTAGAGACGTAAGGTTTCTTTTACTATGGCTTGTAAATAAGGAAGGTTGTTGATGTCGTATTCTTCAACCCATCTATTTCTTCCTACTTGCTCATCTAACTCATTCTGGGCTAACTTCATTGAGCGGGTGTTATTTATTAGCATACATAGTGCCCATACTAATGTCTCTGCAGTGCTCTCTAATGCAGTCATGATAAGTATCTGCGTGATTGAATAATAACACATCATTAGCCAACTTATTGGAAATACCAAATAAAAAGTAATCATCTTTGAATGCACACAAATTTATTTATTTACACACAAAAAATTTTTAAAACTTTTAATTTTGTAAGAGAATTGAAATTTGAAAGGCCGCAAACAATATTAAAATTTTGAAAGATAGGATTTTTTTCATGACAGGCTAAATCAAAAGTGCACAAGGTAAATTAGCACATAGAAAATATTAACTTATAATACGCTAAATCATGGATAATCTTATACCAAATCTGATTCGATAGTCAGTGATTATATTTTTTTTCTTTAATCTATTAGAATGGTGTGTTTCATGCCATAAAAGAACTCGAAAACATGAGTGATTTGTTATGGATAAAACTTACCCAGTGTTTATAACAAGTCAATATATGCATGTTATGTGTTTAAATTTATAGTTCATTTTACTTCATTAAATTACGTAATAATGGAAATTGTATTGGCTTGGTGTAAACATCCGGTGCAGATAAGTTTTTTTCCATTTGTTACAGTCCAACAATATTTGTCCACTATACTAAAATAAATATGTAACAATATTTGTCCACTTTATAATATTCATGGATAATCTTACATTTAATTGTTTCCTTATCATTAATTATAGTCATTTTCTTATATCTTTTTCAAGGCAACATTATTACATTCAAATGGTGATATAGTAAATTTTCTTTCTATTTATAGTTTCTTAAGGATGTGTCAAATTAATAATTGACAATTATTATTGGACAGAAAAAGTATAACGTAAAGTTGTTACCAAATTAATTTTCCAGCAGGGTGAAAAGTAATAAGATATTTATAACAAATACTCACCTTTCTTTTTTTAGTTGACATAGTTTTCTTTTTGATATTTAACCATTCTTTTTTATATTTAACCATATAGATTTTGACAAAAAAAAGAAATTCTTATAATACTTCAATATAATCTTTTCTTTTCTCGGTATGTTGTTTTAACCACCTACTAACACACCTTCAATATATACTTAAAAAAAAAATTCTTATAATCTGTTTCATTTATTTAATATGTCCACCAATATCCATCCATTCAATCGACGGAATTGCATCAGAAAATACAAAAGTTCCACCGAGGTACAACGCTTTCTTTATAGATTTTTTTGAAATTCATCTCCTCTATGGTGCATTCGGTGAACCACTTCCCAACCAGCATTCTGATTATTATATTGAACGTTATGTTCTCAAACCAACTACTTATGTTCACTTCACCATTACTACAATTTGAGTACAACTCTTCTAAAGAGCAATTTATTTCTGATGTACGGACGGGCTTTAGCTTCTCAAGACGACTGTTGGTTAAGAGTTCAACAGTTACAATTTTACGAATATAACGCCAGTAGTTACCGTAAGGGGCTAAAGCAAAAGTAGCTCCATTGTAGCCTAAGTACTTACTAAATGCCATGCTTGGTCGACTAGCAAATATCTTGTCATTGCTAGCGGTGAAGCAATCTTTAACCATTTCCCAACTGCTGACAACAAGAGCTGGAAGGGATCCGAGCTGCAATTGAAGAATGGGTCCATATTCATCAGTCATGAATCCAAGGGTTCGACAAACGGGAAGATCACCGCTAAGAAGATGGAGGCGACCTATAAAGGGCAACGAACCTGGAGCTTTTGGTGCAACAGTTTCTCTGTTTCTAGTTCTGTATTTCCGAGCAACAAAAAGGGCTAACAAACAAGCAATTGATAGTGCTAAGAGTTCAGAAACAAAATACATGGTAGCTAAGTAGTGCACTGAAAATTTTAGAAGCTATTGAGGTTACTACTAGAGGAGAGCAGATTGTGGCTATTTTTAATTGAACTGCGTTGTTACATATTCAAACTCACACCATAAACGTGAGAGAACTAAGAGAAATTCTTGTTGATCAAAAACTGTTACTGAATACAATGATGCATTAGTACTTATATACAGCTGAAAAATGTAACTAACTACTTCACTGTGCTAACTACTTTCTAACTAACTGACTAATTTACACGTGAACTATTAGTAAATAATTAGCTATAGTTTAATTAACTAACTAAACAATCAAACAGTAATATTAACCAATTCCAATATTACAAACACTGGGATGGG
>NC_028645.1:34220609-34227172 GCF_001406875.1 Solanum pennellii | reverse complement strand
GGGGAGGGGGTCGAAAGTTAAAAGACTTAACAATATGGTGATAGAAACCACACTTAATTACAGAGGGATTTTATGTATGATTTTCTTTTATATAATATAAAATAAGTAGTGTACTATTTATCAAGGTTATGATACAATGGTAAGTATTCCTTCATCTTTAACGAGAGGTGTCAATTTCAGCATTAAAAAATGCTAACTTTATATGACAATAATAAATTGATATAGTTTGATAAGTAATGTAAGCTTTTAGTTTAGCTATAATGATCTTTCTACTCAAAATAAAGTATTCTTCTTCTTATTTTCTCTCAAATGAAGTTACTATTTCTATTAAATACTCATATAAAAGGACGATTGAACATTTCATTCATAAATTGTGAACAAATTTAATGTCAAAAAATAGACATAAGTTTAAAGGAGGATCGAAAGTGCACTAATATTAGATTATTTGTGCTTCATGTATATAAATAATAAGAAAGAACTTTGAATTATAATCCACATATAAATAATTATTTGCGGCTTTTTCACGTTAGAAATACTTCAGATTTTATTTGATGTGGCCTAAAATTAAAAGATGTACAATCTGGGGACAGCGACATGTAGTCCGGTACAGTCTATAAAAACAAAAAATGGTTTAAAGCGTGTTTTGAACTTAGGTATGTTCTTTGCAAAGATGGAAGAATGTAAATCACAAAACACACCATATTTATTGTTTTTAATTACTACATTAGTCATTCTATTGATCCAACTCGATCAAACCATCACAAATCATACTTCCTTTGTTGCTTGTTGCTAATTACTTGTCCATTTTTTCTTTTGTAGTTGTTCTTAATTATTTGTCGATTTTGACAAATCAAGAGAAGACAAATTTTTTCACTTATTATACTCTCAATTAATTACTTTGAAATTAAAAAGGTAGAAAATCTTGAAATTTGATCCATCCACTTCATAATAAGTATGGTAAAATAGTATACTCACTATATCAATAATATTTTTTTAATAGGTGTGTCAATTCAAAAGTTGACAAATAATTAGGGATGGAGAGAGTATTCTTTATTCAAGTTTATCGATGTATCAACACTTTGATAGTGTCTCATGGCCTTGGTTGCAACAAATTTTAAATATATAAAAAATAAATTATATACCCAATATTGATTTATATGAAATACAAAACAATGCTATTCATCTACGAATAAATTAGATGGTACTAATAGTTAGAGTATCTTAGGTGAAGTGATTTTAAAATTTCACTTTGCATTGTGATCATAGCTAAAAATGAAACAAAAAACAAGAAATGAGCAAATGGGGATATGTACCGAATCCCTCCTCAAAGAAGTTTAGCATCTAAACCAGCTAACTCAATTGACTATTGTGTCTTTAGGTGCCTAATAAAATACATGTCTATCTCAAGGTGTACATATACACATATATATACATAATTTTTCAAAGTTAACGAGTGCACGTGCACCCGTAATAATGACTGTGGGTCCGCCCCTGCCTTATTTTTTACGAGAGGTTTTGATTTCAGTATAATAAAGAAAAAAATGTTAACTTCATATGAAAATAATAAATTGATATAGTTTGATAAGTAATGTAAGCTTTTAGTTTAGCTATAATGATATTTCTACTCAAAATAAGGTATTCTTCTTATCTTACTTCACATAAAGATACTTTTTCTATTAAATATATAAAAGGATGATTGAACATTTCATTCATAAAATTGTGGACAAACTTAATGTCAAAAAATATACATAAGTTTAAAAGAGACCAACAATGCACCAATATTATAAACATAGGAGATTATTTGTGTTTCATGTATGTAAATAATAGGCCGAACTCATAAATAGATCCCTAAATTTGTTGGATTTTTTTCCTTAGGTACCTCAACTACGTCATTTTCCTATTGAATCATTGAACCACCCATAATTTGTTCATTTGAAACATTGTTGGTTGATTTTGATCGTCTTTTCTATTGTAAATGCATTCAATTGTGTTTGAATTGTAATGATTTTGATTGAAGAAATGAAGACAAACCGTGTGTCTCATTTGTTTTCCAATATGTTCAAATGACTTAAATAAAAAATAATTATTTTCGAACATTTTCACTATCAATTGGATTAATGAGTTTGGGAACAACATATGTATCCTCTATCAATATCCCTCACAAATTTGGTTCCACATCAGCCAACAATGTTTGTTTAAACGGATCAAATTATGGGCGATTCAATGATTCAACAGGAAAATAACATAGTTAAGATACCTGAGGAAAAAAATCCAACAAGTTTAGAGATCTATTTATGTATTTGGCCTAAATAATAAGAAAAGAATTTAAATTATAATCCAAACATAAATAATTATTATGGCTTTTTCACATTAGAAATACTTCAAATATTATTTTATGTGGCCTTAAATTAAAATATGTACAATCTGGGTACAACGATCTATAGTCCGGTAATCTATAAAAACAAAAAAATAGTTGAAAGCGTGTTTTGAACTTGGATATCTTCTTTGGAAAGATGGAATAGTGTAAATCACAAAACACACCATATTATTGTTATTAATTACTACATTAGCCATTCTATTGATCCAACTCAATCAAATCATCATACATCATACTCCTCTGTTGCTTGTTGCTAATTATTTGTCTACTTTTTTTTTATATTTGTCCTTAATTATTTGTCGATTTTGACTAATCAAGAGAAGACAATTTTTTTAATTTATTATACTCTTAATTAATTACTCTGAAAAAGATAGAATTTCTTGAAGATCTTAAAATTTTAACCCATCCATTTCATAATAAATATGGATAAAATGGTAAATTCACTATGTAAATAATGTTACTTAATAGGTGTATCAATTCAAAAGTGGACAAATAATTAGGGCCAGAGAAAGTATTCTTTAGTCAAGTTATCGATGTATCAACACTTTGATAGTGTCTCATGGCCTTGGTTGCAACAAATTTTTAATATATATATATATATATATATATACACACAACATCATGAAAATTCAACAACACATCACACATGCTTATCACATCATTGGTCCTCTCAAGGAACCCAAAATCAAACAGTTAGCTTGCCAGAACGTGGCAACCCGATCCCAAAGCATGCCAGAATGTGACAATCCGATTCAATATTGTGTCGGAATGTGGCAACCCGATCCAAAGTTATGATGGAACGTGGAAATCGATCCAATATTGTACCGAAACGTAATAGCCCAATCCAAACTTATGTCGGAACGTGGCTACCAATCCCAGTTAACTTGCTGGAACGTGGCAATCCGATCCTCATTCACACACCACAATCACAATCACAAGTGTATCATCAAGATCATACATTTACATCATGATTTCATGGCTACATCATTCATCTACCTCAGTTACAACAAGTGTGATAAATAGTGCAACATTCATATACATACATGTATTACAATGAAGCAAGAACATGCATACATCACACAATCATGAAATAACAATCATCACCTACTTCAGAATAAGATTGAACCCTAAGATACTTGATCTTTTCCTTTCCATATTCGTTCCGCTTGTTTATGGTCTACAACAATTGATAGTACACACGAATCAATAGAAAATCACAAATTACCCAAATTACTGACAATTTTTATGAACCCTAGAACAACCCATGATCCCATATAGTCAATTTAGGGTTAAATTACACCATATAATCTATCAAGAAACCCTTCCCCATCAATATTGACTCATTCTATTACGCTCTGCGGATCAAAAAGTGAATTTGGGAAGTGAAAAGCTTACTTTTAGCCTCAAGAACGGTAGAAAACGAGTTTGAATCGCCCAAGGGTCATTCTTTAGCTCTAAAAGTTGAAAAGTGTCAAATAAAGTCATTTAGGGGTTTAATTAGTGACATGATTCGTGTCCCTTTCGCTGCACCGACTCCTTTTAAACCAGTGACCCCTCGTTGGAAAATACCAATTTGCTAAGTCTCATCTCGTCCGCCCCAGAGGCGCCCATCCCGCTGTAGCAGTGTCGCTACAGCGGCACAATCGGGACAAATTTTTTTAAGAGAATTTCAATTCCCTCTTTTTACATGACACTCTTAACCCACTACACTCAGAAAATGCCCTTAAAGCTAAGATCGATTCCTGGAGATCTACTTATATAAATTTAATTCCGTAAAATTGTACGGTTCCTTAAAGAGTTATCTATCCGTTCATGCAATCAAATTCATCGTTACTCCATCCGATTGCTACCAGATTTACCTATACTTTGATGAATCCGATTTTCTTCAAATATGTACAAGGTTGAGAAAATTCTAATACTATGAAAAAGTTTTTTCGACCCTAATATTTCCTCGTTGGCATTTTTATAACGTCGGAAATCGATCGTTACAATAGCAGTATAATATTCAACCAGTGGAAAATGAAGCAAACGTTTTATGGATAGTCTAGTTGAAAGTATCATTGAGGAAATCACATTCTTATTTTCTTGTGTTTGCTTAGATAGCAAAATTTATGAATCTTTATCAGATGTGTTCAATTTTATTTGAGGCTCTACAAGATATGCTCAATTTCCGATTAGGTTTCTTAAAAGGATACTATAATATAAACCCTAGTTCATGAGTGTATAAGAAGTATTGCATTCCCTTGAAAAATCATCTAAAGAATATCAGATATGCCAAATGCTTTGTGATAGTCAAATACTTTAAGAAGATGCACAAATTCTTTCATGGAGATTATGTGCAAATGATCCTAATTAGAGAAATATGTGACTATCGGCAATCTTAAGAGAGAAGAATCAAGCGAGGAACATATTTCTACCCACAATGTTTATCAATATAATTATGTTTCTTCATATTTTATATGTAATTGCAATTTATTTTCTATCACTTTAAAATTTATTGCAAACAAATTGGTATGCCCATGAAACAAAAGTTGCCCTTTATCTATCTTCTTTCAAAAATCAAATATGCAAATCTATAGCCACAAAACCACAAATGTGCCCTGCTACAAAAATTTCTAGCGGTAATAAATATGCACATTAATAAAGAGTGCTAAATTCTTTACCAGCATTAGTTAAGTGTCATTAAATCCAATGTCACTAAAGTCTTTAGGGACATGTACAAAAAATGTTAATTGCCGCTAAAAGTATATATTTAGTTTAGCAGCAATTAGTAATTAATTGCCACTAAAGATCATTTCTGATCTAGTGGTGGATGCTCCATTGTTATAGGTATTTCAAGTTCCGTCTTTCAGTTTAATTATGTCTACACTCCGATAAGCCTTGAAGTAAGAAATATTTGTAAACATCGAAATTTTTTAGGACTCTACAAGTCGAGTTCAATTTCACTTAGGATTGTTAGAGCCTACTACACCTTAAAGGCATTAAAGCCTAGTTATGCCTTTGTAAAGTATAATATGTTCCTTAAAGAGCTATATTAAATATCACATAACTCTTGGTATCCACAAAAAGATCATAAAGACATCAAATTCTATCTCTCTAAAATGTCAAATTCTTCGGTCTCCTTCAAGATCAATATCTCATAGTTTATTTTATATTCACTTTAAAATTTGTTGTAAATAATTATTTGAATAAAAAATTATTTTCTGTAAAAAAAAAAACAAGCCTTTTGAAAATAAGGATTACTACTACATTTAACGAAATAAGAAAAACAAGTGATATTGTCTCTTTCCGCCCTCATAACCACCTTCCCATCACCAAATCCACCTCCAACCCCACCCAAATGTACATGTGTTTGTTTTGGCCGAATGCTGAATTTTTGTTACTTTCTTTCGTTTCAATTTATATATAAAAAAAATTAGCAACTAAAAAAAGAATGATATATGCAAAACACAAACAAAGAAGTAAAAAAAAAACTACTTTACGTAAAGTTACTCTTACGTATGGCTTCCATGCAAATTAATAGACTTTCCGTTTAAAAAATAATATTATACTTTTTAAGACAGAGTGATTATATATATTTTACTATTTGATGAACGGATTCTTCAACCAATCAATCCTTACCATTGGTAAAACATTTTCTCATTACATGTTGAGTATGAAAATAGTAAAAAAACATATTGTGATAGTCAATTTTTATCGGTTTTCATGTTACATATATTGATTTACTTATTTTTTAAATCAAAGTTTACATTTACTCGTATTACTTGAAGAATAGTACTGGAAGTTAAAAACTTTCCATATAAGAGTTTTAAAGTCACCATTTTAGGTATGATAAGTCAGATAATAATAATAATAGTAATACTAATAATAATAATAATAATAATAATAATAATAAGACAGATAATTAATGTAAATCTAAAATACATGAAGATAAGATATTTGTTATTTCCCCTTAATGACATTATTGATAAAACCGTGAAACACGTTTAAAAATAAGTAAATTTCGTGAAAAATACTATAAATCAAGTAGATTTCCTAAAATATATTACTTTCTTTGTTCCGTATTATGCATGAGAGACCCTTATTTATTTTTACCCCAAAAAAAATTATCTTATTAAAATCAGAATTAATATAATTTTAGAATTTTACTTTTTTTATCGTTGATTTACAAATACATCAATATCTC
>NC_028645.1:34120609-34215609 GCF_001406875.1 Solanum pennellii | reverse complement strand
ACGCCATATAGATAATGCATCTAGTTCTTAAGAGAAAACACCACTGCCACCAACTCCAAGTCATGGGTGGGGTAATTCCTCTCACGAACCTTCAACTTTTTGGAATCACAATCTATGGCATCCTTTTCATGTATCAACCCAACACACAAACTCAAATGTGAAGCATCATAATAAACAATGATATCATAATCTTCTAACGGCAAAGTGAAGATTGGCGTTGTAGTCAAAAGATCCTTGAGCTTTTGAACGATTCCTAAAGGTACCTCCTTTTTTATTCAACATGGTCGTGTTTAAAAATAGAAGCAAAGTTCTTCACAAACCTGCGATAATAGCTAACGAGCCCCAAAAAACGTCTCACTTTGTCACAGTGCTAGGAAGAACCCAATTCTTAAATGTCTGAATCATTTTGGGATCTACCATCACCCCTTGTTTCAAAATTGTATGCGCAAGCAAAGAAACCAAAGGTAGCTAGAATTCACTCATAGAAAATTTAGCATACAATGCAAAGATGGTTTGCATACTAATCCTCCCCAGTGGAGTAAATCAAAATGTTTTCCTTGAAAACAATCATAAAGAAATCTAAGAACAGCTTAATCACCCTATTCATCAAAGTCATAAATGTTGCACACACATTATTTAATCGAAACGAGATTACGAAAATCTCACAATGCCTATACCAGGTCTGGAAAGATTTTTTAGATATATACTCAAGCCTAATCTTTAACTGATGGTACCCTGGCCTCTAATTAATCCTAGAAAAGACAAATGCACCATGAAACTGGTCAAACAAATTATATATGCGATGCAAGGGATACTTATTTCGGATGGTAACCTTATTCAACTATCTATAATTTATATAAATCCTCATACTACCATATTTATTTTTTACAAACAATATAGAGCACCCCATAGAGAAGCACTAGGTTGAACAAACCCTTTATCAAGCAAATCCTGAAGCTGACTCTTAAGCTCTCTTAACTCTACCGGAGCCATGCGATAGGGAGGAAATGATTGGTGAGTGTCCGCCTCCAAGTCAATACAAAAGTCTATGTCCTATGTGGGCATGCCAGGAAGATCGGTGGGAAACACCTCTAGAACCCATAAAGCCCAGGGATAGACTCAATGCAAAGAGACTACACTAAACATCTCAAATATGAGCCAATTATTCTAAACCATCCTGCCATACAAGTTTGCTATCCTAATGGAATGATATGATCTTTAATGGTTTAGGCTTTTACACCTCTTCCCACTCCAACCTTTCCCTCCTTAGTATCTCCAGAGTCACTATCTTAGCATTACAATTTAGTGCACAATATAATTTGAACTTCAACTGAATTTTTTAAAAGTGCAGTAAATTTTGAATATATATGTTTTATAACAAGTAAATGATTCAAAATTGATGGCAATTATACTAAGAGTTAAAAAGTTATTCTTCCTAGTAGAAAAAAGTGATAAAGTTCAAGCATGATAGGATTCCTAAATAAGAAAATTTCTTCCTAATAAACTAAAGTATTTTTTTTTCAAAATAAGATTATAATTTTAGTTTAACGAGTTTGATGAATTATATAAGTCTCCTAAAAAAGAATGAGTTTTAATGACATGACATGTCAGCTAGGAGAGAAGGAGACTTTTGAAGTGTTACATCTTTTTTTAGGAGAATAATAATTGTGTAATATTTTGATCTTAAATAAAATAAAAAAATGATATCTGAAGAAAATTTTTAATACTTGAGTGAGTGGCCATTTAAGAAATTAACTCTCTTTATTGGCATGATAAACCCAGGCCTGGGGTTGGCAAAATCAAACCCAACCATTTAAGTTTAGGCGGGTTGTTGACACGTCTATTCATGAGTTCAATCCATTTCAACCCATTAAAAGTTGAATTAATATGTTGCCCTAATTGACTTGTGAAAATTTTGTCAAAATATTTTTATAAAGTTTTGATTCAAATATGATATGTTATATATAGCCATAATAAAGAAAAATAATAATTTTATAATTAGGTACTAAAATATTTTAAAAGGCCAAGTAAACAATTTAACTAAGTAAATATTGGGTTGGATCTTGACTCAATATATAACTCATAACCTAACCAATTTTGACCCAAGCAAATTTGTGTTTGATTTGATCTTGACTCAGTTATTGTCTTAACTCATTATAATTTGTCCAAATTTCACCCAATCTGACTAATTGTCACCCATATCGAGGCCCTAGGTGGTAAGTATTGGTCATTTAAATCACTAAGGGGTTGTTTGGTTACTGGTTAGAGTTATGCAGGTATTAGTGCAGGGTTTAATTATGCATGTATTAGTTATGTAGTGTTTATTTATGCAGGTATTAGTAATGCAGGTATTAGCTATGCAGGGTTTAGTTATGTAGGTATTAGTTATAGAGTATTTAGAGATTACAATACATGAATTATTAACTATAGAATATTAAACTTGTTGTAAATTATTAATATATATTATTTACAAAATAATAATACATGCTAATAAAATGTGAAATATATTGAATAATGTATAATGCTAATATTTGATTAGCATATGTACCGTTAAAAACATACAATCAATTTCTAATATTAAAAAAATATTTATATTTGCATAAATCAATCAAAACGGTAAGTATATAAAAAGAAATGAAAATAATCTATATATAATAAGAAATAAAAACAACACATATTGATAGGAAACAATCTTTTTCAATTATAAAATAAATAAAAATGATCTAAATATAAAAAAGAAATAAAAACAATAGACTTATATATATAGGAAAATAATAAAGTTTTCAATTAAAAATAATAAAATAAATTAAAAGGGTAAATATGTAATTTATCACTTTAATACATGTATAACTAATACCACATAACTTATTCCACCTTCTACCCTGCATAACTTTATACATAGATTTCCTCATAAGTTATGTTGATATTAATTATGCAGGACTATAAAAATGCAACCAAACATGGTATAAGTTATGTTGACTTTTCTACCTAAATAAAAATTTCTACCAAACATAGTATAACTTAATATATTATTTTATACATAAATAAGATATCTCTTATATTGTAACCAAACGGTACCTAAGTGTATATCATCCACTTGTCAGGTTAAGCTCACCAAGAAAAGTGGAAAGTAAAGTCTTTGATTTACTTTAAAATATGTAGTGCCTATATAATCAAGACAACCAAAAAGAAAAGATAGTACTATGCTATTTTAGAAGGAAGAAAGCAAAGTAGATAATGACAGAGAGCGAATACACATGTGGATACGCAAAACTTCTCATGGAAACTTCAACATAGAAAAAGACGTTGAAAGGTTTATCAAGTTGTGATGCAGAATATACCCAAGCTACCATAGCTTTGTTTTATATCACGAATTCAAAAGTAGTGTTTAATACAAGGGACAAGGACAAATTAATTTTTAGAGTAGAAATTGTGAGAATATTAATGTTGTATGATTAGTTAGATTGTACATATCATAAAAGTTGGTGATGGAAACAATAACTTTGAAAGAGTCATGCATGCTCTTCGCCACCATTTTATGAAATAAAATTATGATTAGGTTATTTTGACCCTGACATTTTGTCTGATTTGAAACGCTTTCTAGTTCCTCGTAAATTTAACTATTGTGCCATGAATTATAAAGTTTGACCAAAAAAGCACTAGTTAAATTGTTTGCTTGGAAGTCGAAACTAACAGCAAACTATTTTGGTAAGAAAGAAGTTGAAAAAGATGGGTAGGAACGTATGAGGCTAAAATGATTTACTATTTACTAAAAGTGATTACAATAACCATCCCAACATTGAAAACAAAGACTTCCTAATTTTTATATAGCACACAATTGATGGGTGGATTATAATATATACACACACATACATACAGACACTACCTTACAATAGATTGATTAGTAGGCTTCCAGGTACTTGTTGAATCCTCCATCTGATGCAGATGATCGGCTAGTGAGGGCAGGTCTCATTGCAACAATGGCACTCTCATTCGCTCCAGTTCTCAGAGCAGCCCTACCAGCTTCCAAGAACCTATTGACTGCAGCATCTACGTATTCATTAGCTTCACGGACGCTCATCTTCCTTCCAATATCAGCGTAGTTTTTCAGAACATGGTCTCCATTAAGCTGTGAAGCAAGCTGGATCAGTTCTATTTGAAATTCAGAGAGCTTTGCATCTTCTCTTGGTCCCCATGGTCTTAGATTTATCTTCACCTCCGGAAGTTTCTCTGCATATATCATATCCATCAAATGATTAGGATTAATCTGCCTCTTAAACGGGTGATAGCTCTTATTTAATATGAAGAATTGGAATTAGAGAGGCGATGGGTAGGGTACCGCCTAACATAGGAAAAAATGTATGTAAATATTTTTCTGTTGGCACCCTTAGCAACAAAGTGGCTCTACCGGTTGATTTGGGGTGCACGGGTGGACATTAAGTGGGCTTACCTGGGTTCGATTCCCACTTCGCTCAAGAAAATAATTAAGCCACACATGGAAGGGCACATTGCAGAACTAAAATAAATATGTTCTCTCTCTACCCACTTAAGTTTTTAAATGAAGTGGTTTTACACAATTCAGCATAGTATACACAGTACAGACATGCTGGGAAAATCCAACCTTTGGCTATATCACATTAGATATGTTCTACCATATTCAGGCCAGCACTCGTCAAAGATAAGCACTCAATTCTTCTTCCTTCCTACCGTCTGAATGTTATAACAGATCCTATCTGTTTTATTAAACTATACAATAGAACAAAGCACAGTAGTAGCTTTTACCAATACAAAAGATGGAAAACATCCCATTGCTCTAAATGATGAAATAGAATTACAACTCATGCATGAGTCGGAGCAGCTAAAGTGAAGTAAGGATCAAAAGAAAATCCTATTGAAGACAGGACAACGAGTTCCTGAGGGAGCCAACAGAAGTCCACAAGGACATGTTAATCCAGCTCATCTAGCAAAAAAGTATATGTTTGCTTACAATCATGACAGGCTTGAGGAAAGAAGTATTTGATAGTAATAGTAATCACAGCAGACAGCACCTTAAAACTACTAATAAGCCCCTTGCAATAGAATATCTTCACCATATGCATTTGAAGAAATTTAGATAGAATACTTTTACTAATAAAGTATTTCCTAAAGCATCAGCATCTAAAAGCAGACCATATGCCCTGGATGTACTCTCCGTCTTATAAGTAACTATCAGTCACTTCTGTATGAACATAGAATTTTCAGTATTAAGCATGCAATAACGGAGAAATCAGCTAACTATTTGTTCATGGTTTGCTGAAGTTGTATGCATACAAACCTGGACAATCATCACGAGGAGTCTTACGCAAGCGGAAATAGTTCTCAAATGTCCCAGCCCATGCGTCTCGCTTGGTTAAGAAACTTGATTTCAGATTAAAAAGCTTTTTCACAGTTGCTGGTATGGAAGAATGCTCAAATTGTGAAGACGTAGTTGGACCTTTCGGCTCATGGATCACTGCAGCAAACATATTAATCAGGTATATATGTTAAACATTCCAATCCACCAGCACCAATATGTAGACAAGGATTTTAGAAAAATAAAGGAGAAGGTAAGAAAGATAAATATAGCATAATAACATTAATGACTTATCAACTATCAAAGAGATAAACTTAGTGAGCTTCTCAATTAATACAGAAAAATACTAATTAAATTTCCAGAGGCATGAACATAATAACTAAGAGAGTAGCATTCATATATTCCTTTTTTTTTTTGGGCTTTGTAAGCTTATATTTAGATGTGCTCTCCAGTACCGAAAGAGGGCATCTGTACATAAAACTGTGTGAGTCTGCAGCTTTTCAGGTTAACTTTTGTCTAAATTATCTATGCCAAATCAGTAAGCCCATATTTATCTCAGGATATTCCTGTAGAGTTGTAGTTTAACATATATCTAGTTATAGCTACAATTCCAGACAACATATGTAGTAATAGCTACAATTCCAGACATATAGCAATGAGCTTAAATATAGAATTTACGATTTTTATATCAAAGAATCCTGAAAACACCCTAGCGAGTTGTCTTTTGAAATGAAACAAGTAAGTTGTATGTACATATATATATATATATAAAGGAGAAGATGAGTGACTCACCAGTGGCCTTGTCAATCCATGGTGAAATCAAGAAGGTGGGGACACGAACCCCCAAGCGGTCAAATCTGAAGTAATATGGTGGAGGCCCGATAATGCCATCAGGATTAGGCACACCAGAAACAGGAGTTGGTACATGATCAAAGAAGCCACCATGTTCGTCATATGTAATCAAGAGTGCCATTTCTTTCCACTGTGGACTTGCCCTCAATGTCTCATAAACCTCCTTAACAAATTTTTGTCCAAGTGCTACATCGTGTGATGGATGATCATCATTTGCTGGGTCAATTTTAACATCGAAATATCTCTGTTCAATCACAACGTAATTTGGAAGTTTGCCAAGTTTAGCGTGTATTTTGAACGTTAATGCATAATTATGGAACTTAAAAATGTGTTTTAGTTTTCTGAGTGACTTGAAAAATAAGGTAGCTGGAATGTTTTGGTAATAAATTCCAAATGAAAGGCCATTTTCGTCCAAAGAATCAAATATAGTCTTTTGAGGGAACCCATGGATCAAGTCTTTACGGACATTGCTGGAAGCTCCGTGAGAAGTTGCCGAGTGAACGTAAAACCGATTCGGCTGAGTTGAAGCTGGAACCGACGCGAACCACCGGTCAAAAACCCCAAACTCATTCGCTAAATCAGTGTAAACCGGTAATAACTCCGGTTTAAACCCGCTCATCACGGTCTGTTCCATACCAGGTACCCCCATATTAACAGCCTGCTGCACGAACCCGTTCATCGGAGCTGGGTTTGCTGAAGAATCATTCGACCCGAATATCTGCTCCCCAATAGCTTGAATAGAGTGACCTGGATCGGAATCAACGAATACAGCATCATACGAGACAAAGATTTTTGAAGAATAAGGGTCTGAAGCATTAACCCTGTTAAACTCCGACCCCTTAAGCCCATCAATATCGGGTCGGCTCTTGTGGAGCCAACCCAGAATATGATCAAAAGACCGGTTTTCCATCACCAAAACGACAAGAGTTTTGATGGGTCCGTTGATTTTGTGTTGCTTGGGCTTCACAAACGGAAAGGAAAAGGAAACGCAAGTGGATGAAAGCAGGTAAAGTATAAAGAATAAACCCAAGCGGCTCGCTGGGAAAAGGATTTTCCGATGGCCCATTGCCGGCAATTTGATTTGAAAATCCGGTGCCGGTAGTTGAGAATCGCCTTGGCGGAATAGTCAGACTTGTATACAAGTGTTAGTCTTGCAAAATGGCATATCAGCTGAGAACAGGCCATTTAAGAATCCTATCTCACTATTTCTCGTTTATTTTAATTTTCCTTCACTTTTATACTCTCTTTGTCAAATTTATTTGAAAGGTCAAACAACATTATCTCATACACCCTTCAAGCTTTCTTAAATTACAATTTATTTTAGCACATTAGATTGATAAATATTACTTAAGTTTATGTGTGACTTTTAAAGCAATACTTTCACATAAACATAGAACGACCAACTGTTATCTTTAAGGAGAGGAGAGTAAATACTGAAATAGTGAGAGAAAAGGGGAGTGAATTACAAGGTTTGAAATACAACCTTTATCAACAAAGTAAAAGTGTAGGTAGGTAACTAACTGAGTTATTGAGGTTACTATATTGAAATAGTAAATGAAGTGAACTTGTTACAAAAAGAACTGTTGTGACTAATTGTTGCATCCATTTGCACACGCAAGTACATGTGGTTGCAGAAGTAATAAATTATTCTTTTACAACCGAGTTGTCAGATCCAAAGAACTTACGATCAATTTATATTAATTGTACTAATCCCACAATCTAAAGAAAGTGTCTTCAAGAACTTGTGTTTTCTATGATACTATTGAGAAAAATTCAATTATAAAAATAACTAATAATGAAAATTTCAATTTTGGTGATTTAAACAAATGAGGGACAATTTTAGGATTGCAACATGCTTAAAGTTTCATGTAGTGGCTAAGGTAAAAAATAGGGCACCAGAACTCGTGGTCTTTTCATAAAATTAGCTATTTTATGTATATATTTTTTTAAATTTGGTATATTATTATATTTTGGCCCTATACTATAAGAAGTGTATCTGGTCCACATGGTTAAAAGTTGTGCTTTTGACCTTGAGGATGAAGAATCAATTCTCACTTAATACATTATTCTTGGTGTATTCATGTTCGGATTGATTCCCACTTAATACATTTTCTTGGGTGCACCCACGGTTGAAAAATCCTAGATTCGCCTCTAGTTTCATTTATCACATCTCATGCATGGTTTAACTATGATTATCAAATACTGATTTACAGGGTTAATTTTATGATCATAATCTCTCGACATCTAATCACATATTCCAATTGAGTGTCTAACTACATTGTTGAGCGGGGATAGACAGGTCCAATTGGTGATCATTTACATTTCATCCTATTTCTTAACTAAGCTCGATGTTCATTCGGATATCAATCCTAAACACGAATCTAAACAGGTGATATGCAAGAAAGATTGAGCTCTTTTTATTTATCTCAATGATGATCAATCATGAAATACTAAAATAAGAATACAAAACTAACTTAAGTGATAATCAAAATTAGTTCATAACAATCAATGTTCAACAATTACCCGTAATTATAGCCCCAGAACAAAGGATTTTATTCACTAATAATATTCAAACTTAAAGACAATTGTTTTCATGAAATTCACAATTAAAGAAAGAGTAGATATTTGAAAACTAAGACGAATTGTAATCTTTTGCTCTTGTACACGAAAAAGAAGAAGCATCCTTAGAAATATCCCTAGGATCCTATTTATAAAATTTAGAAAAATAATTCCAACTTTAATCTAATTTAGAATCCTCATTCAACTAAATTCACCGAGAATGTCAAAGTTGAGCTGGGGCACCGCGTCAGCATCACGGTAAGACATACCCCTTTAGTAGTTCACAACCTGGTAGTGTGATGCGCTACAGTGCGCCAGACAAGTGCATTAGCAGAGCGCCAAGGCTGCCTCAGGTCGTCTTTTCATTGCACTTGTTCTATTTTCTCATGTCGCCTCCTAATTAGCTAGTATTCTTTTAGAATCACTGCATATGCTAATCATGCCGCTTAGTGTACATTCATCGCAATACTAAACAAAAACATATCAATTAGAATTGCAAATATTCTCAAAACATAACGTACTACGAACAAATTGTAGTAATTGACATATAAATATGTCCAACATCACCACCCCGCACTTACAACTATGTTCTCTTCGAACAATCGCCAAATCAAATCATTATTACTACCTTTGGACTTATCTACCCGCATCAAAATCAAACAAACACATTTAATCATGTTTTTGTAATTCATACTTTATGCGTCAATCAACAATTTAGTTCACCATGTTAGTTTACCAATCAATATCACATTGCCTCAATGAATGACTCTTCATGGATTTTTCAGACCAATATAATCATATTAGAACACTCCAAAATATAATTCACCCAAATGTGCGTCATGAATGCCCTCAAAATTTTTAGTATAGCCTTTTACTCATCATGCTTGTACATTGTATTTCGAAACAACGCCTATTTTTCAAAGTTTAACTCTCACAAAGGATGTTCTTACATATTTTAACATATCATAGGTTTGCCCTTAGTGTACTTTAACTTTCACAAAACATTATCATGAAATCAAGAGGACTTAATTTGGTTGTAACGTTGGTTTAAGGCGAGTCAAGATACACTCAGAATACAATTAATGACTATACCTCATAAATGCACTTGTGTTATTTTTCGGACATCTTCAACCACTTATCTATTCTTTGGTACACACCTCATAAATATCCTTCAATTTATTTTTCAACCATTTCCCTTTTGTTTATTTAAGCACTTGTGTCTTCGTCACGACCCAGGAGTACCCCTTGGATGAGACACGACGTACTCATAGCCTTTCATTTCATTCGATAATGAAAATAGAGAGGAATTAAAATTTTTATTCAATAAAACCAACAATCTAAAATGCATTTATAAAGCAGCGGAGTACTAAAGTCTCACACAACCATCTTAGATAAAACTTTAACAAGAGTAGGGAAACGACCCTTTACAATCGAAATCTTAAAAAGTCCTTGTCCTCGATCTATGAGGACATACCAAAAGATATCTTGGAGGAACTCTACTCCAAGATTCCACTAAAGAGAAAGAAAATCACTTCAAGATCTACACTTGTAGTAAAACATGAAAGAAGATATGGATTAGTCCAATTAAGTAATGAGTATGATAGTCATGCAAAAAAAAATTAAAATGGACAATTTTACTTTAAAGTCATGCTTTTATGTCATTTGATAAAACCTCCTGAACATTGATAAAAGAGGCATAATATAAGTCACAACCAACATTTAAGTCATATTTCACATATGAACATGTTCAATCATATAAGACATTTCCAAACATACAAACCAAATACCTTCACCTTAAGCCTTCACCTCAAGTAAGCCTCAAGCTTTACTTTATGCAATGTATGGATAGCGTCCCATGCCACCATACACACCAAAGTATCACCTTAAGATCACCAAAAGTGAACTCACCATACAACCTTTCCATCCTTACACAATAGTCATACATAAGAGACATAAATGTTACCTAAGACATAATCATCACATAAGGACCATCATCTAAGACAACTCTAAGTAACACTTGTGCAATGTGTGAGTAGCATCTCATACGACTACTCACACTAAGTAATCCTTTGAAGTTACCCTAGAAATGGTACATTCATACTCAACAAGTCATAGCAAGGAGGTAATACACTACAAGTAAGGCATACATCTTAACATTTAACACATAAGAATTTAGGTCACCATTCCTTAACTTCATTAAGAACACCTTTATTCATTAGGCATAAGGTCAACACCTCGATTAACATCATCATAAGAGCCCATTCATTTCATTTACATTATAAAGAAACACATCATGACCCCTCTCAAAGCCTACTTGTGCAATGCATATGTAGTGTTCCATTTCACCCCCACACTAAGAAGTGCATCCTTGAGAAGGCATAGTTCATAAATATTCATCATGAGGGTAAGCCTTGACTGACATAGACCATGATAGATTAACATGGAATCCCACTATCACCCTCACCAGATAAAGGGATTCCTATTTGCCTAAGGTAGGGCCATCATTTTTATAGCTTAAGTAGATCCACTAGAAAAACCTATGTGGGCACATAGTTTATGGATAGGTAGATTTCTAATAGATAGCCCGCCTAATCTAATGTATGAGCATCAATCTCAAGAGATTGCTACTAAGTGCCCGACCTCAACTAACGTTTGCGCACCCATCTCAATCCATATCCACTCGTTGCTTGGCATTATTCCCCAGGGAGTTCTTGACATTCATTACATTCTTTCGTTATGGGATGAGAGATTATTACTAGATACCCCACCTTAACTCACGTGAGGGCATCCATCTCAAACCCAACATTCATTAAAAAGGGATAGGGATTGTTACAAGATATCCCACCTCAACTAATGTATGAGTATCCATCTCAATCCAACATTCATTCATTGGAAAGCTCATAGATTGAAAGATGAGAATAGCCTTCCACCTAAGAATCCCACATTGTGAGAAAGTCCATTCAAAACATGTATTTTTCATTCATTAGAGTACAATTGGTAATAGCCTTTCAATAGATCAACATCATTAACATTATCATAGAACTTTATTCATTAGTCATTCATGAGTGTGAGTGAGTACGTGAGAATCTTTCACATATAACATTATCATTTATACAATTGCCTTCTAAACATGCTTATAACCAAGGGCGGAGCTACTATAGCAAAAGGGGGTTTAGAAGAACCCACTGACTTTTCCTTTTAGATTCAATATTCGTACTAAAATATCAAATACAAAGTACAAATCAATTTATTGCAAGCCCAT
Organism: Solanum pennellii; assembly: GCF_001406875.1. Classification (NCBI taxonomy): domain Eukaryota; kingdom Viridiplantae; phylum Streptophyta; class Magnoliopsida; order Solanales; family Solanaceae; genus Solanum; species Solanum pennellii. The sequence continues at coordinate 34,203,604 of NC_028645.1, read as the reverse complement.
AAACACAGTGAAGCGGGTATCCCATCGGTTTTTTTGCACCTAGTGGAGTCCCTCTGAGCGTCGTGGGTTCGAAACTCACTACACACTATATTTTTGGAATTAATTTCTACCATACAAAGACACTGTACGTAGATATAAATAAGAAAATAAATTAAAAAATGGAATGTTATGTGTTTTTGGATTTAATATCTAACCAAAAAATAATAACACAAGTGGGTTTATATATATATATTTTAAAAAAATAAAAATCAATAAATGAAAGTAACAGAAAAATAGTGTTTGTGTCCTACTCTAAAACAATATCTAATCATTTATTTTTATCCATACATTCAAAAAATCATGAACCAAATTTATTTTTAAAAGTTAGGATTCTAATTTAATCTGATTGCTACTATTGACCTCTGCCCTTCGGTAAGTACTATGTACTCTCGTCTCTCCTGGCTGGTGATCTACACTTTCGACCATTTAAAGATTCATAAGGTGACATTTTAATGCTCGAATGGTAGCTATTGTTATAAGAAAATTCAATAAGTGGTAGGTGATCTTCCCAGCTACCCTTGAAATCTAATATACAAGCTCGCAGCATATCCTCAAGTGTCTGAATTGTACGTTCTTCCTGGCCATTCGTTTGAGGATGAAAGGTTGTAATTAAATTCACTTGTGTTCCCAAACTCTTTTTAAACGACTTCCAAAAATTTGCAGTGAATTGAGCTCCTCTATCAGATATTATAGAGATTGGCACTCCATGTAGTCGAACTATCTCTTTAATGTACAACCTCACATACTCTTCAGTTGAATAAGTAGTCTTCACAGGCAAGAAGTGCGCTGCTTTAGTAAGTCTGTCAACTATTACCCATATGGAGTCAAACTTCCGGAATGAGCAAGGCAAACCAGTGACAAAATCCATGTTGATCATGTCCCATTTCCAAATTGGAAGTTCTATACAATGCATGTAACCTCCGGGCTTTTGGTGTTCTACTTTTACCTGTTGACAATTTGGACACCGAGCAACGAATTTTGCAATGTTCTTATTCATGTCCACTTACCAATAAATTTCTTTCATGTCATGATACAATTTAGTTGACCCCGAATGAACAAAGTATCTTGAATTATGTGCTTCCATCACGATCCTCTTTCTTAGTTCATCTATATTAGGTACACACAATCTGTTTTGACATCGAAGTACTCCGTCTTTCTTAAGCTCAAATGCCTTTGTCATACCATGTAGTACATTCTCTTTAAGTTGTAAAAGAATTGGATCAGTGTACTGCTTCTCTTTCACTTCCACTACTAATGAGGATTCTGCAGCATTTTGCACAATAACCCCTTCATCTTGAGATTCAAGAAGGCGAACGCCCAAGTTCACTAGTTGGCACAGATCCTTAGTCTTCCTTGTCTTTCCAAATACTTCCCATGAGTGCTTGCCATTATTTTACGGCCTAAAGCATCAGCTACTACATTAGCTTTACCGGGATGATATAAGATGTCAATGTCATAATCATTTAATAGCTCCAACCACCTTCGCTGCTTCAGATTTAAGTCCTTTTGCTTAAAGATATATTTCAAGCTTTTGTGATCAGTGTATATGTCAACATGAACTCCATACAAGTAGTGGCGCCATATCTTCAAAGCAAACACAACTGCTGCTAGCTCTAGATCATGGGTTGAATAATTTTTCTCATGTGGCCGCAGCTGCCTTGAGCCATAAGCTATAACTTTACCATGATGCATCAATACATAGCCTAAGCCCACTCCTGAGGCATCACAGTACACTAGAGAGCCTTCTGTACCTTCTGGAAGTACAAACACAGGTGTAGAAGTTAATTTACTCTTTAGCTCTTGGAAGCTTCTTTCACACTCATCGCTCCATTGAAACTTGGTTTCTTTGTGTGTTAGCTTTGTTAAGGGTGCAGCCATGGAAGAGAATCCTTAAACAAACCTTCTGTAATAACCTGCCAATCCAAGAAAACTACGGATCTCCGTAGGCGTTGTAGGTCATGGCCAGTTTTTCGCGGCTTCTATTTTCTGGTTATCAACCCTTATTCCTTCATCGGATACGATATGACCTAGGAATGCGATAGATTTCAACCAGAACTCACATTTAGAGAACTTTGCGTACAATTTATGATCACAGAGAATTTGTAAAACCTGTCGCAAATGATTAGCATGATCCTCTTCCGATCTTGAATACATCAAAATATCATCTATGAACACTATCACGAACACATCTAAAAATGATTCATCAAATCCATAAAAGCTTCTGGTGCATTTGTTAGCCCGAATAACATGACTAAGAACTCAAACTGACCATACCGTGTTCGGAAAGCTGTTTGGGTATATCTTTGTCCTTGATCCTCACTTGGTGATAACCTGACCTCAGGTCGATCTTTGAAAAACACCTACCACCTTGTAATTGATCAAACAAATCATCAATTCTAGGGAGGGGATATTTGTTCTTAATTGTTACCTTATTCATCCGCCGGTAGTGGATACACATTCTTAACGAGCCATCTTTTTTGCGTACAAATAAAACTGGTGCTCCCATGGGGACATACTAGGCCTTATGAATCCTTTTTCTAATAAGTCTTTTAATTGCTCCTTCAACTTTCATAATTCTGCCAGAGCCATTCTATATGGAGGAATTGAGATAGGTTGAGTATCTGGAAGTACATCAACACCGATCTCCACTTCTCGTTCTGGAGGCAAACCTGGAAGATCTTCAGGAAACACATCTGGAAATTCATTTACCACCGGAATGGATTGAAGGGTTGGTGGCTCCACATCTACAATTTTCACTCTAACCAGATGGCATATGTATCCTTTGGAAATCATCTTCTTTGCCTTAAGATAAGAAATAAATTTACCTCTTGGCGCCCCAATATTACCTTTCCATTCGAGGACTACCTTTTTTGGAAACTGGAAATGCACTATCTTAGTTCGGCAATCTATCGTGGCATAACAAGAAGCTAACCAATCCATAACCATTATAACATCAAAATCTACCATGTCTAGCTGAACAAGGTCAGCCAATGTATCGTGACCACAAACAGTTATAATGCGATTACGATAAACCCTTCTAGCTATAATAGACTCATCAATCAGTGTAGATACTTCAAATAACTTCACTAATAATTCTGGTGTTCTTTTGAACTTCCCAGCAAACAATGGTGAAACATATGATAGTGTAGACCCCAGATTAATTAATGCATATAAAATATGTGAAAAGATGGACAATGTACCTGTAACCACATCCGACGAGGCTTCTAAATTTTGTCGATCCCCTAGTGCATATGTGCGATTCTGACCTCCACTAGAACTAGCTGCTCCCCTAGCTCCTCTACCACGACCTGTAGTCATATGTAGTCCCCTACCTAAAGAAAGGGTTGATGAGGTCGACGCAACAACTGATCTAGTTTGTTGTGCAACGCCACCCACTCCCCTATGAGACAGTTTCTCATCGTATGCCCTGGTGTGCCACACCAAAAACAAACATCCATCCCAAACCTGCATGCATCTAGATGATTCCTCCCACACTATTTACAAGACTGTCGTAGAGGCCTTGATTAACTCGTACTTCCCTGCTCGTGATGGCTCGCTATTTGTGATCCTTGGCTTTCACTTTTTTGCCCAAACTGGTTGCCCCTAAACCCTTGGAACCGTGGTGGAGCACTATATGTAGAGTAAAAAGATGACGGCCTAAATGGTCTGCTAGAGAACCAAGGCCTAAACTGACCTTGGGATGGTGTAAACTGCCCCATGGATCTGGCCCTCTTAGAGTGCCCTGTTTCTGACTCTTGCGTTCTTCTTCTTTTCCTTTGATCCTCCAACTTTTGCACAAAAGCCTGCATCCTTGCTATAGCCATATCTTTATTCAACGAAGAAATTATACAGTCTCTAACCATATATGAATCTAATCTATCCAAAAATCGATGAACTCTATCCTCCATAGTAGCTACTACATTAGGAGCATACTTGGCCAAGGAATTAAATTTGAGACTATACTTTCTCACACTCATATTTCCTTGGTGGAGATTTAAGAACTGATCCGCACGGGCCTCTCGGATCTCTAATGGCAGATAATGATCAAGGAATGCCTTTTTAAACTCTTTCCACGTAGCTGAAGGTGCATTTGTTCCCCTAGATTGCTTCCAAGCTTCATACCACAATATAGCCACACCCTTTAATCTGTATGCAGCTAGCTCAAGTGCTTCTTTACCACTTACATACATAATATCCAAAGTGCGTTTGATTTGATCTATAAAGTCTTGCGGATCATCATTAGGATCTGACCCAGTAACTGTCGGAGGGTCCAAGTTGAGAAAATCACGTATCCGTGTTCCAGCTGATCTATCTACACCACTAGTACCTGCAACTGGACCTTCTTGCATTTGGCCATGACCAGCAACTATACGAGTCAATAATTGGACTGCATTCCTCAAATCTTGCTCTACAGCATTGATAGGGGGTTCCTGAGGTTTATCTTCCCTTCTTAGTTCTTCAGGAGATGGAGGCGTCGGGGAAGTCTACGATAGAGACTCATCATGAGCCCCACTTTGAAAAACTTGACTTGCTGGTGGTTGGCTGGTCCCTTCTTGGCAGCCACATCTACTCGTTTACCAGTACTTTTACTCCTTCTCATAACCGGCATCTTTGCTATAATATAACAATTGAGAAATTAGATATGATTCACCTACAACACTGGTTTTATGACATGATCTAAGAAATGAATGAAATGAGACAAATCCTACATGTCCCGTAGCCTCCTGTTTATAGATGTGGTGCACAACACATTTATAAGCAAGACTCCACACAGACACGACTTTGTAGACTCCCTAGGATGACCTGCTCTGGTACCACTTTTTGTCATACCTCAAAACCCATTAAGACGGACAGGCACCGATGCCCTAAAGGCCCGAGAGAACCAACCTGCAACCTGTTCTTACTGTGCATATAACTATAACAATTGGGACAACTTCACCTACGATGCAGCGATACAAAACAACATAAAAAGGTCCAAAATTTATATAAAAGACTTTGCTGTTGAGGCCACAACTCCTTAAGACACAACTGAACCATGTATATACGTCTACAAAGCCTCTAAAAGATAGAATACTAGAGTAGGTCGGGACAGACCCCGCCTTACCCTTAACTACGATACAATACCAAAATGAATTACCAAAGACTCAATAAAGATTCGAATCAACTTGGAGCTCATCCAAAAGTAGCAAAGTTTCACGTGCATCTACTGAGGAGGTCTACTAGCTGGAGTACCTGTGCCTGCAGCATGAAATGCAGCGTCCCCGCGAGGGACGTCAGTACGAAAAAATGTACTGAATATGTAAGGCAATAGCATATGTAATACGAGAGCTCAAATGAAATCAAATAGCAATATATGAGTGCATAGATTAGGAGAGAAGACCACCTTTTCTTACTCTTGTGGGATCAAGTAAGTTACATTCCTTTCTTTACTTTTCTGTATGTTATAATCTTTGTAGGGCATGTGATACAAGTGATCAGCTGATCAGTGGTAGAAGAGGATGACCCATGCTAGGCGTATTAACCTTGGGATGCGATCCTCATAATTACACAACTTGGGATAGGCCCATACTAGGCTTTCGCCCATGAGTTGCCACCCTTCTATACCAATAGGGATCGGCCCATGCTAGGCTTTCGCCCCTAAGCTGCCACCCTTATGTACCAGTTGGGATCGACCCATGATAGGCTTTCGTCCCTGGCTGCAACCCGTAATTATAAAGATTTCTTCACTTAGATTCTTTAATCTTTGAGGTTGTTGTTTATCAGTTCATAATTCTTTTGAGATGTTATTTTGGTGGTAATAATCATTTTGGAGATATGGAAGTATGTACAAGTAATATAAGACATGAAAATAATATTTCAAGGAAATAACAATCACACAAGGAGCTATGTAACATCAACACATTACTTTAAGAGATTAATGACACAATTGACTTCAAACAACAAAGAGGAGGACTCACAGACTTGCTTTTGCAATTACCATTTCTATACCAGCACATGGGGGATAATTACACAAGTATAAAATAGTAAACAGATAATGAAGTAGTTTTATGCACTACGGAGAGGGAGAAATATTGTTAGCTATTTGGAGATAGTACGCTGCCACTATGTTTCCTTTTCTAGGAATAGAACTTATGAGATTCACTTCATTGATATTAATTGCAGGTGTCAGATTTTATGCCAAAGGGATATAGAATCGAATAGCCTTACATACCTTATCCTCGGACTGATATACTATCACGATTCAGCCTCCCCTTTTTGGTTTTAATCTACAATTTTTGTCATGGTAAACTAAAATTAGCAGCTATCACACCGTGAACCTTGTAAAACAGTAGCTAACTTTGATTGATAATGAGCCCATATAGCCCTTAACATAATGTGTATCACCACACCCTCATTCTCTATCCATCACATACATTTACATCATTTTCCCAAGATCAACCAAGCTGCGCCAACAATAATATACATAGAACAGCCCCAAATATTCTTTATCATACAATCAAGTATTGAACTCACCACCCTCTTCAGTTCTTCATCAAAACGCATCACTAATTCCTCACTCAAACTCATACATAAGGAAAACAAAAATGGAGCAGTCACCTTACCTCAATTTCTGCAACTTCTCCTTATAACTTGAATTCTTTTAGAACTTCAACGTCCCTTCACACTTGAACCAAAGAAGAAAGAAAGGTATTTTAATAACTAAGGAAGCGAGCAGTAGCTGTTAGAAATATTCTACCTTTGTAGTTATATTAGAGCATGAATAACATGTATTCCTAATCATCCATGGGAGAATTAAGCTAAATCCATGAGTTTTCCCTTACCTTGGTTTGCAGATATGAGGGTTTCTTCAAGAACCCTAGAAAACTTTAAGGCTGCTAGTTTAATCCTTAAGAGAAAAGAGAGAGAGAGAGAGAGAGAGAGAGAGAGAGAGAGAGAGCTGAAGTTAAATTTTATTTTTATGTTTTAAAATGGGTGAATAACAACTGCTCATATTGGTTATATATAGAGCTTTATTGACCACAAAAATATCCTCTAGAACCTCCTTTTTTTGAGGTCCATTTTCAGCCACTAGTTGGTCAAGTAGGTGATGCACCTGCTTGTGCACATCAAACAGCTCAAAAGGTCAAACTAGGTGATGCACCTAGTTGCTTTCACTTGGACTTTATCCATATTGGGCCTTGGCAGATTTGGCTGCTGGGATTTCTTTCAAATTTTATTTTCATTTAATAGGTCTGGGCTTCAAGTGACAGTCCATTAATATAAGCCTAAATCTGGTCCATCAAACTTGGCCCTTTAACTATATTACAGCTTAAGTAGGTGATGCAACTGCTAGCTTAAATTAAGCCAAGCAAGCAGCTCAATTATTTTATTTCAATTTTTGAATGTTAATCCCTTGTTCTTCAAATTAGCACTTAACTTTTAACTTTAAGCTCAATTATCACCTTACTATATCTACTTAAATACTTTCCGTCAGAGTTAACTTGCAATACACATGCTGAAACGTGCAAGGCGTTACATCACCTTCCGAGATAGTTTAAACCAACACTAACCATATAAGAAAATGATTCCTCACCTACACTATAAGTCTATGTCAAGTATCACATGAATCGAACTAGCATATGCATAATACAGGCCGTCACATCCTTCCCCCCTTAAAACATTCGCCCTTGAATGTTAGCAATGTTGTCCAGCCCAAACAAGTTCAAGCCTAAGTTAGTACTACTATTAATCACATTGAGCATATAAACTTATACTTACTTGTCAACGCCTCCACCAACATTTGGATCTTTCTCACCAGTCTGGAAGAGGTGAGGATACTTCAATTCATTGCTTCTTCCGCTTCCCATGTAACTTGTTCTACTTGTTGGTTTCTCCATAGTACTTTTACAGAAGCTACTTTTTTATTTATTAACTTCCTAACTTGTAGATCTAGACTTCTTCATAAGTGAGATCTCCCGTAACCTGTACATCTTCAGCAGGTGTAATACGAGATGGTTCACCTACGCATTTTCGTAGCATTGAGACATGAAACACTGGATGAACTGATGAAAGCTCTTGTGGTAGCTCTAACTCATAGGCTGCTTGGCCAAATTTTCGGATAATCTTATATGGCCCTATATAGTGTGGATTCAGCTTTCCCTTTTTACCAAACCTCATTATTTCAATTTTTTTCTTATTTATTTTATTTTACGCTGTTTAATTATCTACTCAAAATTTAATTTTTATTCTTTAATTCTAAGGTTATACTACATACTGATAATTGATTACGTTAAATTAATGTTGTTTGTTTTTCAAAATTTTTACTTTTGAAAGAAATAATTCTTTCAAGGTCATATAAAACTAGTAAATATATGTTTTAGGTGGCAAAATATTAATGGTGAATCTAATAATTTTAATCTCACTTAGAACAATATTCAATATTGAAGATCATAGTAAAAACGTTCAAAATTTATGTTTAAAAAATTATTCATTTTTATGAACAATATTTTAGAAATTGAAAATAAATTACTCAAACCTTCATATTATTAAATCAAGTTTTCAAAATAATAATATCTAAGGTAATATTTTCAAACATGATTAACATCTCATTAACAAAAGTTGTGTTTTGTCATTTTTGAAATTATTGTCCTTTTTAAAATATAGAACCCACCCTCTGCTCATAACACATTCATAGTAATACACACCTATAATTATCATCATAATCATACATTAATCATTCATACTTTGCCATACAAGGCCAGAATCACAACATACATAGGAAGTAAACGCCTCCATCTTTCAAGTGGATCAATAGTTCAAGCACAATTCTACTTCAACGTAAAATTAGCCATAACTTTCCCTTTCAAGGCCATGATCACAAGTCACCAACAAACCTTCAATTTATAATAATTAAGATATATATAAGCGAAAATACATAATTCCCCCATTAAACTTGAACTATTTTTTTGAGGTAGACACCTAAAGTTTGCGGGGGTCCTATTATCCCACGAAATCATGTTCAACAACTCCAAATACATCATATTAATCCATTTTCAGAGAAGGTGTAATCTCAAGTGTTGAGGGGCACGTGAATGAATATAAATTCACCCCTAAACTAATGTAAACGTGTCACGTAGCAAGATTGCAAGTCGCCACTTCCCCTAAAAAGTTCAAGAACAAAGGATTTCTTGGCCAAAGCTTTTCAGGGTTGATTATTGACGAGTACTGCACATATTTTTTTTTGTATTCTAATTGCTGCTACATACTCACATTTACTTAACAATTAAAAAGAGTTTGTATGATCCTTAGTCGACATTATCCCAATTTATAAAGAATATCTAAATAATTCAACAAAGGAAGTTTGAAACTAGAAAGTAACAAAATTGCAGATTAAAAATTCACCATTTTTATTGTTATCGGAATAGAGGAGTCCACCATAAGCAACAACAAGTAGGAAATTTGAACCAGTTTGGTGCTTTTCTTTCATAAAATCTTAAATTAGATGGGTAACTAAGGATTTTTCAGATTTTCACCTCTTTTAAGTAGAGCTTAATATAAGAAATATATAATTTGATGGTCATGAAAGAACCCTCTCAAGAAGATTTTGATTAAGTTCAGTGAGTAAACAATACATTCATCTTCAGATTCTTCTTTACATCCCACTAACTATCATGTAAAGAAAAGGAAAATGAATTGGAAAAAATGAACACAAATTGTTTAGAAGGGCTCAAGGGGTAAAATGTGAGCGGGTCGGGGTTTTACCCTTCCCACAATTAAACGGGTAAGAAAATTTAAAAAATATTATTTTATCTGGGGAGGTGAGACACACACACACCTGTTATGAGATTACAAATATTGTAAAAATAGTGCATTTAGAATTATTGAAAATAGTTGAATGGGGTAATAGGATCCCCGCAAACTTTTGGTGTCTACTTCAAAAAAGGATACAAGTTTGATGGGGTAATTATGTATTTTCTCTCTATATAATGATACAATTCAATAACCCAAATCAATTTAAACACAATTCATTCATAAGCCTTCATAATTATCAAACCCACTTCATAAAGGTACAATTTAGGAATTGAGAGAACGCATAGGCTCATAGAGTATTTTCATCATAAATCATCAATTAAACACTACTGCAAACATAATATGACATTAGAAATCCTTTGAAATTGTTTGATTAAAAAACCCATGAGATTGAGTAAAATCCAAGGTCTTTGATAATTTGAAATCACCTTTAAATTTGCTCCTTGAATGAAAAGTTAGACAAGGATGAAGAATGGCATACCTTGCTATTGAATCTCTACGAAATCCGAGGAAGAAACACTCTGAAATTGCCCGAACCCAAATTTCAATGGCTTTCTTCTTTTCCCTTGAGTTTTAGAGAGAATATTCTTAAAGGAGGAATTCTTTTGTTTTGATTTGGGTTTTGGAAAATAAGGGGTAAATGACTCATTAAAAGACTTAAAACCATGTATAATAATGATATAAGCAAATTAAAATCAACACAACTTAATAATTAAACCAAACAAATTTACTTAATTACCCCGATTTCGAGCAGCCCCATCCAGGCTCAGGACCACCCAAATGGTTCATGAAGGGGACCACGACCCTTGGTGGCACCCGTGGTCCTGTAGTCAGTAACTGCTTTTGCTTTCCAAGCCTTCATGAGGCCAAGTCATGACCACAGAGCCTCTCCCGATCCGTGTTGAAGACCACACGTTGTGGTGAAGCTTGTTGTCACGGAGGCAACATATAGGCAAAGTTGCCTTCCCTCCTTTGAGGCTAGTGTGCTTCACGCCCACTTTGACGGACTGTATAAGGCACCACGACTCGTGGTGGTGCCCCTGATCCTTCATCCAGTATCCTCCTCAATCATGCAACACTCCCACCAAGCTAAGGCAACCCCACGATCCTTCCCACGGCCCGTGGTCATGACCATGAGTCGTGAAGGGGATCGTGAAGGAGTTCCTTGGCTTGGCACCTTTTCTAGGCACATTGCCTTGCCACCATGGGTAAAACCACAGCTTGTAGTGGCCACCACGGGTAGCGAAGACCCTCGTGGTGATATGAGGCAGTGGCTAGGCATAGTTTTTAGGCAGCCTTGGCCCTTCACCATGGCTTACACCCAAAACATTTAGCCATTGCCCTTAACTCTCGACGTTAATCCTCATGTTTAGGCTCTAGTTTAACCTATCATTTTCCGGGTCATTACATTATCCTCCACTTAGAAACTTCGTCCTCGAATAACACTTTAACCACATTAAGGGAAAACGACTCAAGACTTGCCGTCCAACCATCAATACATATCAATATAATGCATAAACCATAGGAGGAAACATCAACTCCACATCAAAAGGCTCAAAAAAACACAAGAAACTAGGAACTAAACCTACCAACTCATTATGCACCAAAACATCAACATTTCTGATTTTGGTTGGGTGAAATTTCGTTCTCTAACTCATATCATGCTCAATACAACATCATACTACTGAATATGCAATGACTCTCAAACGAATATTTAGGCATGTTCAACAATTAGCCTCATAAAGCAGATTGACAATTAATATCAAATGCACATCAACATGAGAACATAAAACATGAAAACTCATTTTTCTCATTTAAACAATAATTCAACTAGAATATACATTACATAAGGAGGCTATGGAAATCACAAAATTACACATAACTCCAAACATGAAACACTCTACAAGGAACTCTTGGTCTCGAGCTTGAATAAGAATACAAGGAAAAATATAATTATATCAAAACCCCCAACCACCTTACTATTCAACATACCATCCCCCACTTAGGAGGAGACCAAACTAAGGCTAATCATAAAAAAAACATAGGAATCCTCAACATGACTAGAATCTCCATGGATGGACTTTGACTCTAAACGTAGGAATCAGACATCACAACTCTAAGGAACTATGAACTTATAAGTGTCGTCATCCGGATTAGCTCCTTTGTCCTTAATAGCTTGAAGAGCGTAGAACGATTCTTCCTTCGAGCATTAGCATCCGAGCCATCAAGAGAAGCTTGGTTGGTCTCTCTCCCATTTTCCATGAGTGTTAGGCAATCACTCATCTTGTTACCCTTCTTTCCATACCAAAGCACCCATCCGTGCTGGCAAGGCACCTATCCAAATGTTTCTTCCCACACTTGTAACACATAAGCACTTTAAAACAAGAAGAACCAATTCTTTTCCCTCCTTGGGAATTAGTGTCAAATACCCTATCATTGTTTACCATTGAGGAATCTTGATTGTAGTACCTCTTTTTGGACCTTTGTTAACCTTGTTCGTCGCATCTAGACCTCTTCAAATCTCTATTATCCTCTTATGTTTGGACCCCTCAATATATTGAGCATACACCATACCCTATAATGTTCATGTCATCATGGAGCATTGCCGTATGACACACTTCCTCGACTACGTCGGATACATCGGTCACAAACCTACTCATCTCATCTCGATGGTTGGACACCAAGGATGGATCATACTTCTATAATAGAATAAACTTCAAGGAATACTCCTCCACAGTCATGCTACCTTGACTTATGCTTATAAAATCCTCAACCTTACACTCCCTCTTCTCACGAGGAAAACATCTACCCAGGAATGCTTCTTTAGAATTCTCCCATTCTATAGGACCCATTTCAACCGGCCTATTGACTTTCCATTATGTTAACCACACTTGTGCCACATCTTTCAATTTATAGGAGGCCATCTCCGCTTTCTCCCTTGAAGTTACTCCCATAGAATTGAGTATCTAGTATCTTATAAACTTCATATAGAAACTCTTAGGGATCCTTTCCCACTTTAGAGCCAAGAAATATCAAAATATTCATCCTCACAAAGTACTCTCTAAACCTTAAGCCCACAATACTCTCAATCGCATTCACCCTAGGCCCAACATCCCGGTTAACTTGAGCCGTCATGGCTTAGGATAGGGTTAGAAAAGCTATCCTAATATCTTTATTGGTCATATCTGAGGGACCCACCAGAACATGGTTGCCTTGAGGAACTTGGCCACCTTGAGGAGGAACTCCATTATTCACATTCTCCTCTTCCCCTCTTCTTGCGGGCGTCCTTCTCGTATTCATATCCTGTAAATATAAGAGAAGGATTAGGAAAACGACATCTATAAGCCTAAAATATAAGGCATGACTTCAAGAATATGAAAAAAGTGTAACTTTCTAACGTCCTATAGCCTCTCACTCATAGATGTATTGCGACTCACACTGTTGAACATGACTCTACTAGACGTGGATTGTGATACATCAACCCTAAAAACCATTTCCAAAATATTGTGCTCTGATACCATGTTTGTCACGACTCAAAAGTACCTCTTCGATGTGACACGACGTACTTAACCCCGAAAAGGTCTTATACAATCCCTTTAGCCTTTCATTGCATTCCATTATGAAACTCGTGTCTAATTAAAACTTTTTTTAATGAAACCAACACTATAAAACTCATTTATAAAGAAGAGGAATACTAAAGTCTCACACAGTCATCTTATAGAAACTTAAACAAGAGTAAGGACACGATCCTTTACAATTGAAATCTTAACAATAGTCATAAACATGAATTGAAATGAAACATAAAAAGACCTTTTCCGTGATCTATGAGGACATACCAAAGATGCCTTGAAGGAACTTTACACCAAGCTCCACTAAAGAGATACCAAATCACTTGCCGAGAGCTACACTTGTAGTAAAAAAAGAAATAGGATATGGATTAGTTCAATTATTTACTTTAAAGTCATGATTTTATGCCACTTGATAAAACCTCATGAACATTGATACAAGAGGCATAATATAAGTTACAACTAACATTCGAGTCATATTTCACCTTTGAACATATTCAAATATATAAGACCTTTCCAAGCATACAAACCAAATACCTTCACCATAAACCTTCACCTCAAGTAACCCTCAAGCTTTACTTTGTGCAATGTATGGAAAGTATCCCATACAATCATCCACACCAAAGTACATTATTAAGGTCATCAAAGGTGAAATAACCATATAACCTTTTCATATTTACACAATAGTCATACATTAGAGACATAAAGTTACCTAAGACATAATATTCACATAAGGACAATCACCTAAGACAACTCTAAGTCACACTTATGCAATGTGTGAGTAGCATCCCATACTACTACTCACAATAAGTGCTCCTTTCAAGTTACCCTAGACATGGAACATTCATACTCAACAAGTCATAACAAGGAGGTAATACATTCCACGGAAGGAATGCATCTTAACATTTAACATATAAGCATTTAGGTCATTATTCCTTAGCTTCATTTAGAACACCTTTATTCATTAGACATAAGATCAATACCTTCATTAACATCATCATTAGAGCCCATTCATTTTATTAACATTATAAAGAAACACACCATGACCCTTTTCATAGCCTACTTGTGCAATGGATAGGTGGTGTCCCATTGCACACACCACACTAAGTAGTGCATCCTTGAGAAGCCATAGTTTATTAACATTCATTGTGGGGGTAATCCTTAAATGACATAGACCACGAGATCTTAACATGGAATCTATGTGTCACCCTAACCGGGTAAAGGTATTACTACTTGCCTAAGTTAGGCTTAAGTTGATCCACTAGCTAGACCTATGTGGATACCACACCTTAACTAACATATGAGCATCCATATCAAGAGATTGCTACAAAGTGGCCCGCCTCAACTAATGTATGAACACCCATCTCAATCCATATCCAGTAGGTGCTTTAAATTATTCCCCACGGATTTCTTGACATTATTACATTCATTCATTATGGAATAAGAGATTGTTATTAGATACCCCGCCTCAACTAACGTGATGTCATCCATCTCAAACCCAACAATCATTAAAAAAGTATAGGGATTGTGACTAGATACCCCGTCTCAACTAATTTATGAGTATCCATCCCAACCCAACATTCATTCGTTGGAAAGCTCATAGATTCAAAGATGAGAATAGCCTTTCACCTAGGAATCCCATATTGTGAGGAAGTCCTTTCGCAACAAGTTTTTTCATTCATTAGAGTACAATTGAGAATGGACTTTAAATATACTCAACATCATTAACATTCTCATAGAACTTCATTTATTTGTCATTCATGAGTGTGAGTGAGTACGTGCGAATAGCCTTTGACATATAACATTTTCATTCATACAATTGCCTTCTAAACATTCTCATAACACATTCATAGTAATCACATACCTATAATTCTTATCATAATCATACATTAATCATTCATTCTTTGCCTTAGAAAGCCATAGTCACAACGTACATAGTAAGTAAACACCTCCACCTTTCAAGTGGATCAATAGTTCAAGTATAATTCTACTTCAACATGAGATTAGCCATAACTTTCCCGTTCAAGTACATGATCATAAGTCACCAACCAATCTTCAATTTATCATTATTAAGACATATATAATGATGCAATTCAATAACCCAAAGCAATTTAGACACAATTCGTTCATAAGCCTTCATAACCATCAAACTCACTTAAAAAATGTACAATTTAGGAATTTAGAGAAATCATGAGTTCATAGAGTATTTTCATCATAAATCATCAATTAAACACTAATACAATCATAAATTGACATTAAAACCTTTTGAAATCGTTTGATGAAAGAACACATGAGATCGAGTAAACCCATAAGTTTTTTGATATTTGAATTGGCTCATTGAATGAAAAGTTAGACAAGACTACCATACCTTTCTATTGAATCCCCACGAAATCTAAGGCAGGAACACCTTCAAATCTCCCACATCCAAACTTCAATGGCTTCCTTCTTCTTCCTTGAGTTTTAGGGAGAGAATTTTTTAAAGGAGGAACATCTCTGTTTTGATCTGGATTTTGGTGAAATAAGGGGTAAATGACTTCTTAAAAGAATTAAAACCATATAAAATAATGATATAAACCATTTAAAATCAAACCCACTTATTAATTAAACAAATACAAATTACTTAAATACCCTAATTTTGGGAAGCTCTATCCAGGATCACGACCACCCAACTGGTTCGTGAAGGAGACCATTACCCTTGGTGGTGCCCATGGTCCTCTTAGGGAATAACTCATTTTTCTTGCCAAGCCTTCAGGAGGCTATGTGAGCTTCAACCAACTTTGATGGACCGTCTAGAACACCACGGTTCGTAGTTGTGCCTGTGGTATTTAAGGCAGTAGCCTCTTCAATCATGCACCACTCCCACAAAAATAAGGCCACCCCACGAGCCTTTCCACGGCCGTGGTCATGAAAACGGGTCGTGAAGTGGTGCCTCGGCTTGGAACCTTTTCTAGGCACATTGCTTTGCCACCACAGGTTTCACCATGGCTCGTGGTGGCCACCATTGGTCGTGAAGACACTCATGGTATTGTGAGGCAGTGGCTAGGCCTAGTTTTAGGCAGCCTCTACCCCTCACCATGGCTTACACCTCAAACATTTAGCCCTTTCCCTTAACTCTCGACGTTAACCCTCACATTTAGGCTCTATTTTAACCGATCATTTTCCGAGTCATTACATTCTTCCTCAAACATATGTTTTTTTATGTATACATGTGCTTTCACAATTTTTAATCATGGTCCATTTTCACCTATTTATTTTTTAATTTCACCACAAAATTTTTTGTCACCCTACTTCACTTCTACCATTATATTGCCATTTTACTTCTTGACATGGTTTATTAAGGATCAACTTTTGGATCAAACAAAGTCATGACATCAATAAAAATAATTCAACTCAATATATGGTTAATAAAAAAAATAGGATAAAAGGCCCAATGGGGCTTTACTAAGGATAATTCATTTGGAATCACAGAAGAGAGTTAAAATTGGCTATTCAAATAAATGCCTCAATCCTATCCCATAATTTATAAAATTACTTGTTAAGAACATATGGGTAATTTCCAAATTCCATTCAATGGAAGAACTAAGCAAATATTCACCACACATGTCATTATGACATACACATATGTATATAATCAATTTAGCATGATCCTACAATTCACATTACGATATTTTCCACACAATTAAGCCCATCTTTATCAATTTAGAGTCAAAACAAAGAACCTATGTGTGTTTTAAAGTTACAAATTTTGTTATAATTGCATTCACAAGTTATTAACTACTCATGACATCTCCTTACTCATTAAGCAATATTTCAAAGTACCAAAAGCTTGGATTCACATGCTACCACTCCTAGTGACTAATTTTCCCTTAAGGCACTCATCATCCACCATCATTGGAAACTTTCTCTTCCATGATAACTCTGAATTGACACAAATAAACAAAACAAAATAGTGATAGTCAGTTACAAGGGACTACTTTCAGGAAAAGAACCAAAAATAAAAGACTCGATAAACTAGTAAAACTGTCTCTAGTGTACATATTAAAACAAATTAAAGAGTAAAAGAGAAACTAACTTAGGCCTCTAGGATTCATCCTCATCACCATCACGACCACCCACCACATAAGAATCCCCATCAATTTCCTTAAGTGTAGTATCATCCTCATAAAGCTCATCAGCTACCTTGGCCTCAACATCATCCAATGGCTCTTGAAAATTTGGACCCATTATACATATGTACATCAAACTATCCCTTAGTAGATAGTGCCCAAGCAACTCTTCCATCCCAACATCACTAAGAGGGAAACCAATTATATGAAGATGCAACTCCACCATACCAAACATATGGCCCATCCAACTACCATCTCTTTCTTGCTAGTCCACAGAAGATAAAATAGACCCATGTGACATGTATTCAACATTTGTTTTTGTCATATCTATAATATTGCAAACCAAACAAGTGGACTTAGGTTGGAAAGAGTCGTGGACCTCCTCCTTAATACACTCTTACCGAAGGAAGCGTGTCACCAAGCTCCCATAAACAAACCTCCACAAGTTATTATTTGTAATTTCATCATATTTTCTCTCACTAATAACCCAAATTAACAGGCATACCTCTCATCAACATGTACACTAATACAACCCGAGCCCTAGTGAACTCAGACATGTGTTTGCACCACAATAAGTCACTACTTTCAATTTTCAACCACACCCTAGATTCTAGATTTATATGAGTATAATGAAGGGTTTCGTGTCCACCCATATCATTACTCCTACCCCACCTGGCAGTGGAGGTCACCCCATACAAAGTGTGATGGATATGTCAATATTGGGGTCGTGATCAACCTATCGTACTTAGTAGATTCGCAATGGGGGGTTCCCAAAAAATATAGTAAGCACTTCAGTAGAGAACCAAACAATCTCACCGCTCACCTCAATGATATTGTTGATCGTTGCATCATAATCTAGTTTGCATATAATTCACGGACAAGGGTGAGATTACACTCCCACGATCCTCAAAAATATATTGCAGCCCAAGATTGTACATGTCACAACCCAGGGATACCTCCTAGATATAAGATGGCGTATAGAACCCCGAAGGACTCCACAAGCCACTTAGTCAACCCTAACATGAAGCAGTAGAACAATAATGAGTTAAAAACAACATTTGATTCCAAAACATCTTTATAGGAAAGCAAAAGTCTAATTCATGTCTCAACTAACGATCTGTTACAATCAAATGAAAGTGGGCCTATACCATACATCATGTTCAAAACAAAAATACAAAAGTGAAACTACTACAATAAAACTGCATCCTCGAAGCATGAGGACTCACCAAGCTTGGAAGGAGATCAAAGTCCAATATCTAGCCACTAAAATGGAAACCATGTCTGGCAGACTCTACATTTGTGAAAATGTAGGGAATAATATGTGTTAGTACAAAAATGCACTAAGTACGATAACTATGCATAAAAATTTATTTAAAACATACTAAGAGGGACATTTTTCATGATATGTAATTTGCCAAGTTTACACTTCATAATAGAAATAGTTAGAAGACATAAGTAATAACATCATGGTCAATGCAAACTAAATTATCTTTAAGTCTTTGAACAAGATACTTTATTAAGTAACATTAGTTCATTAGACAACTTGTTGTGGGAAATAATTAGCCTTAGCCAACACAGAGACCATGTGAGCTAAAACATGATCACCCGGTGTCTACCACATCGAAAAAGGTTGTGCTACTTACCTAAGGTAGAACCATGAACATCTCATTAAGTGGATCAACTAGTTAATTAACCTGTGGCGGCACACAATTATGGGATATGGAGATTGCTAATGAAAACTCGGTCTCTACTCACGATACAACTTCCATCTCAATATCAATATCCACGTGGTGCTAAGCATAATTCCCACAGAATAGTATTTTCTTAGTTATTCTCATTATCCATGGAAAAACATGTCATTTTTCCTGTCCAACTAATTCATTAGGATGCTTATATTCATTGATTCAATTAGGTGAGAATAAAATTTAAACCTAAGAATCCTTTCTATGTGACAAAAACCTTTCACATCATGGTTATAAGTGTTTTATGAGAATGTCCATTCAAAAACACAACAACAACATTGTCTGTTTACTCTGAAAGCACAATAAAAACATTTAAATATGTTTCCTAAGATAATGCATAAACTCATACTTTGCCTTTTCAAGGTTCAAAGCCACTTTCAATCACCAAATTTAGAATTTTAGCATTTGATAGGTATTTTATCACAAATTCATGTAATTGCATTACTTCATGCTTTAGATCATAAAACTCTCTTTCATAATCAACAACCCAACTCAATGATATCACAATTTGGAAAACATGGAGGTTTGCATGGTTAATGTGGGTTAAATCATAAAAACATTGTAAATCATCAATTCATGCACATTTAAATATAATTAAATCATTAAGATCAATCATTAAAAGAGCCCATGATGTTTGAAGAAAACCCTTTTTAATGAGGGAATCCTACAATTTGAAATAGAGGAATTTGGGAATTCCATAAGTGGAAGGAACTCCTGGATGAAAGGTATCACACCTCAAGTCTAATTGCGAATTTAAATCCTTATCTTGCAACCCTAGGTGAAATCTTCTTCTTCTTTTTATTCAAGTTCCTAAAGAGAGAATATTTGGGAGGAGATTTGATTTATTTTGGAAGTTTGGAAAAATGAACTAAATGGGTCTAATTTTGGGGTACAAAGGTTTGTATAGGTGGCCTAGATGTGAGAAAAATGACACCACTTTAATTTGATTAAAACCAAAAATGACCCTTAAGCCCCTAAAATAATTGTTGATTGGTGAACCATAGAACCCTGACCGATGGACCGTCGATTGATTCAGTGTCCGTCTTAGTGAATCTTGGTTCCACGTGTGGGACTCAAATTATTGGGACTCGACTTACGGATTCTTGACCATAGTCCATGGTCTGGTGGATGCACCATTGGTCAAGTCATGGTATGGAGGTCCCTAATTGACCTAAGGTGGGCAATCCACAGACCCTTGTTATACTCTGTGGCTCGATCCACGGCCCTGGGTGGCTGGGCGTGGATGACACATACAATATCCCAAAAACTCGTATTTCTCCTCGTTTCAAATCCCGGGTGTTACGTTATATCCCCTTCAGGACCATTCTTCCCCGAATGAAGTTCAAATTAGTTGTAAATGAGTAGGATAAGAACTAACATCCCAACCTACGATGTAATGCAATTAATCAAGGGGGAACTATCGACTCCAAGCTAGTACGTTCTCAAAACATAAAAAGAGGAGTGATTTAATTATATCACAACATCATGCACGAAATACATATAATAAGGAGAAAACATCAAATCCAAACTCATAATACTCAATTGCATCATAAGGAAGTAGGAACTACATGTAACTACCCCAATATGCATGAAAATTCAAAATTTCTCATGTCTAAGGTGGAAATATATTCTCCAAACTAACAACATTCTAAACACAATCTCATGAAGCCTGGTACCAAAAATAAAGCAGCTGATTCAGTAGAGTGGGCTGCAATAAGGGCCCGGTGTCATTATGTTAATAAACCACCTGTGTCGGTTTCGGGTACAGGTACCCCCTTGCTTAACGTCGTTCGAGCTTTTCCTGGGAGTATGGCATGGGTTACTTCAGCGCCGTAGCGCCTGGTATTCGAACATTGGCTCAAGGCATTTTCTCTACCCCTTTTTACCCTGAAAAAGCAGGGATCTGTATGAAAGTAAGTACCATCCCGTTAAGGACAGGTTTTCTTGTTCATATGTCAAGGGCTGGTAAGGTTTTGCGCGTTGTATCGAATTAAACCACATGCTCCACCGCTTGTGCAGGCCCCCGTCAATTCCTTTGAGTTTCGGTCTTGCGACCGTACTCCCCAGGCGGAACCTACCTTTATTTATGGGATATTTGAAGGAGAGCTTTGTAAATTTATGGTAATTACCAGCATAGTACCGCTGTAAGGATACTGCACATTGCTTTAAATATAAGGCAGTGTACAAGAATCCAGATTTCTGTTTTAAGTACATAAATATAAATCAACTATTTTTGGGATTCGTTATTGTTCTTTGGATGGCACTCTAAACTCTCTTTCTTACGCGAGACAGAAAGTGTAACTACCGAAGCTCTTTCAACTTGTCCTGTCTTTGGATAAGTATTGCGGTTAAGTCAGTTAACAATTTTCCAGGTCCTCTCGAACCATCATCTTCCAACCTGGTGCTCTCACTTCTCGGACTAGTACAGGTCTAAACCAAAGCCAAATCTCCAAAAGTCTAACGATTCCTTTTCTTAGGAACACATACAAGATTCGTCACTACAAAAAGGATAATGGTAACCCTACCATTAGAACTTATAATCATGGAATCGACTCGATCATCAGATTATAAGTTCATAACCCTAGTCCATTCCCATTTTGGGCGGAACAGATCTACTAATTCTTTGATTCCAGCTAGTAAGAGGGATCTTGAACTAAGAAATAGACCGCTTTAGGTATCAGCACTATGGCTTTCAACCTAAATGGTTTCAATTTCAACCAATCTAGAAGCTAAAAAAGGCTATCCTGAGCAATTGCAATAATCGGATTCATTGATATTCCTGGTATAGTAGATGCTATCACACATACAATCATACTCAATTCGATGGAATTGTTTGATCTTAAAGGGGATCTTCTATAATTACTTTTCTGATCAAATCAACCCACTACTCAACCGCCCACGTGTGTGTCTGAGTCAGTGCTGGCAGTCGCCTTTATGCGACTCATTCTCAAGAGTATAACAAATGAATGTTTAACTATCATCTTATGAATTCTGTAGGCAACTCATATTAAATGCACAACAACATGAGGAAAGTAGGTCATATACGCCATTCTTTCAAAAAACAAGCTTTTACATAAACATGAATAATCATAAAGAAATCATGGAAACACATAAATCAGACATGCCTTCCAACACATAAAACAACTCAAGTGGAACTCAGTACCTCAAGATATAGTATGAGTAGAAGGAAAAAGATTACGATATCGGGACTTCATATCGGCCTCGAGCGGAAAAAGATTAGGATATAAGGACTTCATATCTTCCTCGACCTCAGCCTCCCAAGTAGCACCCTAAACTAAATAATTCCTCCATTACACCTTCACAGAGGCAACTTCCTTGTTTCTAAACTTTTTGACTTGTCGGTCCAGGATCTCAATCGAAACTTCCTCATAAGAGAGACATTCATCAACTCCCAACCCTTCTAGGGGAATTATGGATGTCAAATATCCAACACACTTCTTAAGCATAGAGACATGGAAAATCGGATGCACACGTGCCAACTCATTTGGCAACTCAAGACCATAAGCAACCTTCCCAACAACTCTCAAAATTTAATATGGGCCTACATACCTTGGACTAAGTTTTCCTTTCTTGTCAAACCTCATCACACCCTTTATGAGTGAGACTTTTAAATAGATCCAATCACTAACCTCAAATTCTAGGTCCCTTTTTCTAACATCGGCATAGACTTTTGTCTACTTTGAGGCATCCTCAGACTCTCTCTAATGATTCGGACCTTTTCAATGGCCTCATAAACCAATTGGGGACCTAATAAGACCACCTCACCTACTTCAAACCAACCAATGGGAGTCCTACATCTCCTACCATACAAGGCTTCAAAGGGAGCCATACCGATACTTGAGTGATAGCTAGTGTTTTAGGCAAGCTCTATCAATGGCAAGTGGTCATCCCAATTACCCTTGAAGTCTATTAGACATGCCCTTAACATATATTTTAATATTTTGATGGTGCGCTCTACTTTCCCATCGGTTTGGCAATTAAAAGTCGTGCTAAGCTTTACCTTAGTGCTAAGACCTTTTTGGAATGATTTCCAAAAGTGTGAGGTGAATTGGGTACCACCATTGGAAATAATAGATAAAAGAACTCCATGGAACTTCACCATTTCACTTGTACAACTTATCATAGTCCTCCACTAAAAAAGAAACCTTGACAAGAAGAAAGTAAGGTTATAATTTGATCTATGATGACCGAAATAGAATCATGTTGCCTCCGGGAGCGAGCCAAACCAATAATAAAGTCCATGTTTATATCTTCCCACTTCAAAGTGGGAATACCTATATCTTGGGATAAGTCTCCCGACCTTTGATGCTCAACCTTAGTTTGTTGACAATTAGGGCACTTGGCCACAAATCCCGCTATATGTTTCTTCATCTTATTTCACCAATAGACTTTCTATAAATCACAATACATCTTCGTGTCTCTCGAGTGAATAGAATACTGAGAACTATGGGCATCCCCTAAAATTTGTTCCCTTAAATAATCAACATTCGGAACAAATAACCGACCTTGATACCTTAGCACCCTATATCCCCCTTGGGAGAAAGCCCCAACATACCTTTTAAGAACCGCTTCCTTTAATTCAACTAAAATTATATCAAGACCTTGCTTAGACTTCATATTAATCACAAAGGTGATTCAGAACCATTATGGACCATGACACCACCCTTGGTGGAATCCTCTAGTTGAACACCTAGTCGGGCCAACCTATGCACATCACGAACATGCTCTTTCATTTCTTTCTCTACAAGAGCCACACTACCCATTGATAATCAACTAAGGGCATCCGTTACTATATTAACTTTGCCGGGGTGATAAAAGACACTCATGTCATAATACTTCAAGAGTTATAGAAACCGTCTTTGGTAAAGATTCAAGTCCTTTTTACTAAACACATATTGTAGACTCTTATGATTGGTGAAAACACAGAAATGACCCCATACAAATAATGCCTCCATATCTTTAAGGCAAAAACAACCGTCGCTAACTCAAGGTCATGGGTGGACAACTCTTCTCATGGATCTTATGTTGCCTTGAAGAATAGACAATAAACTTACTATTTTGCATAAGCACTCATCCCAACCCAAATCTAGAGGTATCACAATACACCACAAAACCATTTGTACCTTCTGGTAAGGTTAACACTAGAGCGGAAGCAAGTCTATCTTTTAACTCTAGGAAACTTTTCCCACAAGCTTTCGACCACACAAATATAGACTTATTTTTAGTCAAGGCTATATAATGAGAAACAATGGAAGAAAACCCCTCCACAAACCTTCTTATAGTAACCGGCCAAACCCAAAAAACTTCTAATATCGAATGGATTTAGAGGTCTAGGCCAACTCTTGACCGCATCTGTCTTCTTAGGATCTACCTCAATACCCTTGCTTGACATAATATGACCAAGAAAATCTACAGACCTTGGACAAGATTCACATTTGCTTAACTTTACGAAAGTTGTTGGTCCTTAAGAACTTGCAACACAATTCTCAAATAGTGTATATGTTAATCCTCACTACTCGAATATATCAAAATATCATTAATAAACACAATTACGAACATATCAAGGTATTGTCTAAACACCCTGTTCATCAAATTCATAAATGCCATTAGAGCATTAATCAACCCAAACAACATAATCAAAAAATCATAATGACCATGCCGGATTCGAGAAGACGTCTTTGGAATATCATCCCCTCTTAACCTCAATAAGTGATAACCTAATTGAAGATCAATCTTAGAGAAACAGCTATCCCCTTTAAGTTAGTAAAACAAATCATCAATTCTTGGAAGAGGATACTTGTTCTAAATTGTCACTTTATTCAATTGATGATAATAAATTCACATTCAAAGACACCTTTCTATCAAAAAACAAGAGAGCACCCATGGAGAGATACTCGGTCGATGAAGCCCTTATACAACAAGTCATTTAATAGATCTTTTAACTTCTTAAGTTCCACCAATTCCACTCTATAAGGAGAAAATGAGATAGGTTGCGTAACCGGGAGACGATCAATACCAAAGTCTATTTCCCGCTCAAGATGAATATCGAGAAAATCATCAAAAAAAACTTTTGGAAACTCACTAACTACGGGGACCGACTCTAGAGTAGGGGTTTTAGAATCTACATCTCTCATCCTAACTAGATGATAAAAACACCCTTTCAAAACCATCTTTATAGCTTTTAGAAAAGATACAAAATAACCTCTAGGCATGGAATTTCCCCCTTTTACTCAAGGATAAGCTTATTTGGAAATTGAGATCTGACCACTCAAATTCTACAATCAATAGAGGCATAAAATGCATGCAACCAATCCTTATCAAGAATCACATCAAAGTTTAACATATAAAGCTCTTCCAAGGTAACAATAGTAACTCTATGGGATAATGAAATAGGACATCTTCTATAAACCCTCTTAGCCACCACATAATCACCTATAGGACTAGAGACAGAAAAAAGGTTCTAATAAAACATCCGGAGGAACATCAAACCTCATCGCCACACAGGGCATCACAAAATATAAAGTAGCACTGGGATATAGCAAGCATATACGTCATTTTGACAGATTTTTAGCATACCGTTCCCAACATTTGGGTATCTCTCTTGGTCATCTCGAGATTGGAGAGTTTCGAAGCAGTTTTGCTCTAGAGCATTTGATTTCGAACTGCTAGAAGGAGATTGCTTGCCTTTCCTTCCTTTTGCCACAAGAATGGGGCAATCTCTCACTTTTTACCACTCTTCTTGCAACTAAAGCACCCATCGGTGTCGATTAGGAACTTATCATCTTGTTTTAGCACATATAGAGCTAGCCAAAGAAGTGCCACCTCCATTACCTCCGTGAGGTTTAGGGTTAGACGCCTATCCTTGTTAAACTTAGGTGGAAAAATAGAGGAACCTTGACCTGAAGACCTTTGAAAGAAACATAGGATGACCATGTCCATAAGATCTAGCACGTGAGAAATTACCAACATTTATCAATTTGGAGGGAGTAGACCATAAGACATGAGATATTCATATCATGAAGGATAATTGCCATATGACATTCTTTTTCTATTATGTCGAACATGCTAGTCAAAAACCTGCTCATCTTAGCACTCGAATCTGCCACCACGGTTGGAGCATACTTGTACAATTGGGTGAACTTTAGGGCATAATCCTTCACACTCATACTTACTTGATAAAGGTTAATGATCTATTTAACCTTAGCTTCCCTCAACTCTAGGGAAAATAAACTTTCAAGGAATGCTGATTTAAACACTTCCCACTCTACGGGACCCACTCCCACCAGTCTCTGTCCCTTCCATTTATCATACCACACTTTAGCAACATCTTTCATTTGTTTAGTGACTAACTCTTCCTTATCCTCCGGGGTTACCACATAATATCAAGTACCTTATAGACCTCGTCGATAAACCCTTGAGGATCCTCTTCCAATTTGGAGCCATAAAATTTGGGAGGATTCATCCTTGCAAAGTCCCTCACTCTTGAAGCCGCCGAATTGTAGTGACCCTAAAATGAACTAGTTCTATGTAGAGATTCACTAGTGTTCTAAGGGATTTTAAATAGATTAGTTAATGTGTATGTGTGTTTTGAAGTCAGTCTTGTTGAGTTTAAAGTAAAATCCAAGGAACGGCCAAGATGTTCGACGACTAGTCCTTATGTGCTTGCATGTGTTCTAGTTTGACTTTGCATGTTTCGTGACTTGTTTGATGTCGAAATTGATAGGGGAGGCTCCTAAGACTTAGATGAGAATGTTTAGGGGTTAAACATATGGGTAAGACTCCATCTAGGACCCACAAGAGGCTCTAGAGAAGGACCCCAACTCAAGGGCTAGAAGCTGCCAGGCAGCCTGCAGGCAGTGGCAATCAACGACCCAAATGATGACTCATCGATTTGGGGGTTGATTGAGACTTAAAGACTGAACATTTGGAGTTTCATACTAAAACCATGAGTCCCCATCGATGGGACATGGTCCAAACGACAGACAGTCGTTGGTGGGCATGGTTTTGCACCTGCAAATTACCTATAGACTCGGCCAAGATTGGGGTGTAATAGGAAATTTACCCCAAGTCTTTTAAAATGTATGGACGGTTGTTTTAGGTGTATTTGATTAATTTAATAATGTTAAAATTATTTAACTCTCATTTAAACACTAACACCTAAATCAAAACCCTTTCCCTCCCAAACTCTCTCCAAAAACCTCCATGAGAGATCAAGGTCAAGATAAAGCATGGATGATGGATATCAATGGAGTTATTCTTCAATTATGTTTTGATTTATTCTAATAATGTATTGGAGTTCTTTATCTAAGGCATTTTATCACCTTATAGCCAATCTCAAAGTGATTTAAAAGATTTCAAAGTTTATGAAAAAGTTCAATTTCTACTCTAAATCATGGGTTCTTGCATGACATGTTTTCAAACAATGAGATATGATGTTATTGATGTATAACTGATGTTTTACAATGAAAGTCTCCATGAACCCTTGACCTTCTCAATTTCTCTAAATTTGGCCCTAATGTGGGTGAATTGATCATGGCTTGATTTTAGTGAAGTCATGTGTATATGGTATTGGGCTATTGAACTTTGTATTTATCATGATAGAATTTTATATAGGATGCCTTAATTTGATGATATTCATATTGTATATTGTTGTATCATTGGTATGGTTTGATTGTTTTTTTTTAAATTGTGTATATGACTATTGGTAAGAGCCTTGGTGAAATGAATTGATTGAAAGGGCTAATGAATGGTGATGTTGATGATTGAAAGGTGGTAAGATGACCTAATCTCCCTATATTATGTAGAATTAGTATTGAATTGTATTGATTGGTATGGTCCACTTATGGTGGTGGTGCTTATGTGTTATAATTGTGATGATCATAACCTTATCGACATTATTATGTAAATTGTTGTAGTATCATGTTAGGTCTTACGTAAAAGTATAATGTGAAGTTGATTATGTGAAGTAATGTGACCATGTTTAAGGTATTATGGCTTGTATAAATATGTGAGGTGATGTTATGATGTGATATATGTGTAATCTTGTATAATATGAAGATATGAAGCTAAGTACTCTTGAAATGCTTATGTGAGTCTTGTATGAGTGATTATGTTATGATTCTTCTTAAAGTGGTGGAATATTATGATTTTGTATATGTATGTGTGAGGTCAAAGTAGATTGTCCTTTAAATGATATATATGGATGTCGTAGACTATGATGAGTTTCTATATGTGTTGATAAGGTATCTTGTGTGTGATAGACTTAGTGTCCCTACTTGGTACTTGAATGATATTGGATAAATGATATGAGGAATGTTGTGTCTTGACTTGTTAGACCTAAGTCCCTCTTCTTGATGCATGAAAGTTATGTGAATATGTGATATCTTGACTTGGTAGGCTTAAGCACCCTTTCATGTATGTGTATGAATGATTGGTATATGACCTTGAACTAGTAAAGAAGGTCAATGACTTGTAACCTTCAATATAGAAGAAGGTTGAAAGTCATTATGGTATTCTTCTTGTGTGAATAATGGAATTAGGGATAGGTTGACTGGAACAACATGAAACCATCTCTAAGAAATTTATTGAGCTATACTTATGTCCATTGAGTGGCAGCCCTAGTGGACCCATCCTTAGTAGAGGTATTGTGATTTGGTAAGACTAAGAAGTGTTTCCTTTTCATATGCCTTATTGTGATTAAACTTACTCTATGAGAACAAGGCTAGCACCGAGTGAATATGCTTGGGGAGTGACTCTACTTAAGTTTAGACTAGAGTACAAAGAAACCATTAATATTCCTTAACCATGTGCCTACATGGGATATGTCCTAGTTCTACCCTTGGCAAGTAGAACAACCTCCATCGGAGTAGGGTAGACTCGGATTCCATGCCTACCTTTTATGGTCTATGTCGGTTAATTCTTATTCTCATCATGTGGGATGCATTATAGTATACGGGAAGTTCCACAAGTGTAGGTAGTGGAATGGGACTCTATCTATACATGGCACGAGTAGGCTTTGAAGATACAAGGATGAGGATTCCTAGGTCTTTTCAAGACCATTATATGAAGTCCTCTAAATGTATGATTTTATTTCAAAATGGTTTTAATGAATGTAGGTTCTCCTAATAAAGCATGTTGTATAGAACTCTTAACGAAGCATGTTGTATAGAAATGTTCTTATCTAGGGTAGCTTTGAGGATTGCTTAGGTAGGCTTGAAGAGGGTGAATGGACGATCTCTTCGTGTTTTACTTAGGTGAGCCTTAGAGTAACTTTAGGTAGAGAGTCTAAATGACCTAAGGCTTATCTTATTTAATATGACCTATGTGAAATGTTATGTTTTGGAATAACTTTACTTTAGGCAGTCTTGAGGACCATCTAGGTGTGTCTGAAGGGGTTGTACGGGCGGCCGCTTCATATCTTACTTAGGTGGGTCTTAGGATAACCTTTAGTAGAGGGATCCATGTAAATATGGTTTATGTGACTGATGTTGCTCGAATATGTCTTATATGTGATTGTTGACTTGTTTATGTCTCTTAGACTCTTTTATAAAGGTTTTTTTTAATCAAAAAGTCATGAAAGCATGTTTCTATACTAAATGTCCCTTTTCATGGTTTTTGCATGACATCCATATTAGTGCATTCAATGTGCTAACCCCTTCTTTTCATTTTTTGACTAAAGTGTAGGGAATTGGAAGACTTGATATGCCATGGATGATGGATAGGTTTCTAAGGATTGAAGATGAAGTATTGGTGAGTCCTCAGAGATTCGAGGACAAGACCCACATGTTCCTTTTATGTTTGTAGTCTTTGTTTTAAGTGTTGTATGGGCTTAGTCCTAATTTTGTACATTCAAAGTATTAGATGGTTTAGTGAGACGTTGTAAAGGTATATGGTTTTAAGAAGTCTTCTGCTTCCGTATTAATGAAAGTGTTCTTCGCGTGTGAAGAAAGTTTTAAATACTTACTTATTTTGTAGCATATTGTGCAATGATTGATAAAAGAGGCTTGTGTGAGACTTCTCCAGGTATCACGCGCTGGTAACTTTTATGGGGTTCTCCCTGGTCGTTACACGAACTGAAATTATGATTTATAGTACAAACTCTCTATTGGATTAAGTCGCCAAAGCTCGAGCCAATATTTCAAAATCCGACCTAACCTCCACATTTATCGTATTGCCAACCGAAAGATCTATTGAAGCTTTAGGAAATTAAAGAGAAGATACTTGTTCCTCATTCTCCCTCGCATTCTTTCTAGTATAAGACCTTCGAGAAAACATATCCTGAAGAGCAACAGAAAGAATTAGAAGAGAGACTTTATAGAGTTAAAATATGTGGAACCACTTAAGAGTAATGAAATAAGTGGAGTTTATAGATCATCTTGTACCCTCTTATTCATAAATGTGGCGCACTTCACACTCATGAAAAAGACTCTACTAGACGTTGCTTATGATACATTATCCTAGAACTATTCTAAACCTTGTGCACTAATACCAAGTTATTCACGTCCCAAGGGTACCCTCTAGATGTAACATGACATATAGAACCCTGAAGGACTTCATACAAGCCACTTAGTCCTCATAACACAAAGTAGTGGAACAATAAAGAGTAAAAAATAACATTTAAGTCCAAAACATTTTTTAGAAAAACGAAAGTCTAATTCATGTCTCAATATAGCCATCTATTACAATCGAACGAAAGTGGGGATAGCCCATACATCATGTTCAAAAAGGAAATACAAAAGTGAAACTACAATAATAAAACTCTTTCCCTGAGCATGAGGACACACCAAGATCAGAAGGATATCAAAGTCCAAGCTTTGCCCACTAGAATGGAAACTTGTCTACTAGACTCTATATTATGAAAAATGTAGGCAAGAGTATGCGTTATTACAAAGATTCACTAAGTATGCTAACTATGCATAAAAATATTTCAAACATACTAAGAGGGATATTTCATTTCATGATATGGAATTTGCCAAGTTTAAACATCATAATAGAAATAGTTGGAAAACATAGGTAAAAGCATCACGATTAATGAAAACTAAATCATCTTTAAGTCTTTAAACACTTACGAGATACTTTCTTAAGTAACATTAATTAATTAGACAACTTTTTGTGGGAGAATTAGCCTAAACTGACACAGTGACCATGGAAGCTAAAACATGATCACCTAGTGTCTCCTAGACAAAAAAAACATTTTTCTACTTGCTTAAGGTAGAACCATGAACATCTAGCATAAGTGGATCAACTAGATAATTAACTTATGGGGCACACAATTATGGAATAAGGAGATTGATACTAGAAAACAGACCTCTACTCACAGGTGAGCTTCCATCTCATCATACTTCTTCTAAAAACCCAAAATCTACTCACAAAATAGCTTTTTCTAAGCATAATTCTTACAGAATAGTATTTTCTTACTTATTTTTAATATCCAATGAAAGAAATGTCATTTTACCAATCCAAATAGTTCATTAGTATAGGTCTTATTCATTGATTCAATTAGGTGAGAATAGCCTTTCAACCTAAGAATTTTATGTGGGAAAACATTTCACATCATGGTTGTAAGTGTTTTATGAGAATGTCCTTTCAACAACACAATAACAACATTGGAACTTTACTCTCAAAGCACCCTTAAAACATTTACATAGGTTTCATAAGGTCATGCATTAATTCATACTTTGACCTTTCAAGGTTCAAAGCCACTTTCAACTACCAAATATAGAAATCTAGCATTAGATAGGAATTTTATCATAAGATGTCCATCGAGTCTAGCACGTGAGAAATTACCAACACTCAACAATGTGTACAGAGTAGACCATAAGACGTGAGATATTCATATCATGAAGGCACATTATCGTACGACATTCTTTTTCTACTATGTCGGACACACTAGTCAAAATCCTGCTCATCTTAGCACTCAAATCTGCCACCACGGTTGGAGCATACTTGTACAAGTGAGTGAACTTTAGGGAATACTACTTCACACTCATATTTACTTGATAAAGGTTAATGAACTCTTTCACCTTAGTTTCCCTACACTCTATGGAAAAGAACTTTCAAGAAATGCTGATTTAGACACTTCCCACTCTACGGGACCCACTCCCACCGGTCTGTCTCCCTTGTATTTATCATAAAAAACTTTAGCAACATCATTTAATTGTCAAGGAACTAACTCCTCCTTCTCCTCCGAGGTTACCCCCGTAATATCAAATACCTTATAGACCTCATCGATAAACCCTTGATGATCCTCTTCTACATTGGAGCCATTAAATTTGGGAGGGTTCATCCTTGCAAAATCCCTCACTCTTGAAGCCCGCCGAATTGACATTAGGATTCATATGAGCTACAAACTCTCTATTGGAATGAGTCTCCAAAGCTCGAACAAACATTTGAAAAGCTGACCTAATCTCCACATTTATCGCATTCCCAACAAAAGGAACTATCGAAGCTTTATGAGCTTAAGGAGGAGATCCTTGTTCCACATTCTCCCTCGCATTCTTTCTAGTATAAGCCCTTCGATGAAATATGCCCTGAAGACTATCAGGAAAGCATTAGAAGAGAGACTTTATAGTGTTAAGCTATATGGAACGACTTAAGAGTAATGAAAGAAGTGGAGTTTCCTAATCATCTTGTAGCCTATTATTCATATATGTGGCACACTTCACACTCATGAACAAGACTCTAATAAACGTGGCTTATGATACATTATTTTAGAATTATTCTAAACCTTGTGAACTAATACCAAGTTTTTCATGTCCCAAGGGTACCCCCTAGATGTAAAATGGCATATAGAACCCGGAAGGACTCTATACAGGCCACTTAGTCCTCATAACACAAAGTTGTGGAACAATAAAGAGTAAAAAATAACATTTAAGTCCAAAACATCTTGATAGGAAAGCGGAAGTCTAACTCATGTCTCAATATAGCCATCTATTACAATCGAATGAAAGTGGGACTAGCCCATACATCATGTTCAAAAAGGAAATACAAAAGTGAAACTACAATAATAAAACTCCATCATCAAGCATGAGGATACACCAAGCTCAGAAGGATATCAAAGTCCAAGCTTTACCCACTAGATCGGAAACTTGTCTGTCAGACTCTACATTGGGAAAATTGTAGGCAAGAGTATCCGTTAGTACAAAAATACACTAAGTATGATAACTATGCATAAAAATATTTAAAACATGGTAAGAGGGACATTGTATTTCATGATATGGAATTTGCCATGTTTGAACATCATAATAGAAATAGCTGGAAAACATAGGTAAAAACATCATGGTTAATGAAAACTAAATCATCTTTAAGTCTTTGAACACTTATGAGATATTTTGTTAAGTAACATTAGTTCATTAGCCAACTTGTTGTCGGAGAATTAGCCTAAACTGACATAGAGACCATGCAAGCTAAAGCATGATCATCTGGTGTCTCCCTGACCAAAAAGGGGTTCTTCTACTTTCTTAAGGTTGAACCATAAACATCTAGCATAAGTGGATCAGCTAGCTAAATAACCGATGGGGTGACATAGTTATGGGATAAGGATATTTCTACTAGAAAACCAACCTCTACTCACGGTTGAGCTTCCATCTCATGATTCTTCTTCTAGTAACCTGACCTTTACTTACAAAAGAACTTCCATCTCAATGTCTATATCCACTCTGTGCTAAGCATAATTACCACGGAATAGTGTTTTCTTACTTATTTTTACTATCCATGGAAAGGCATGTCTTTTTACCAGTCCAAATAGTTCATTATAGCTCTTATTCATTGATTCAATTAGGTGAGAATAACCTTTAAACCTAAGACACCTTTGTATGTGGAAAAACCTTTCACATCATGGTTGTAAGTGTTTTATGATAATATCCTTTTAACAACACAATAAAAACATTGGAACTTACTCTCAAATCACCCTTAAAGCATTTACATAGGTTTCATAAGGTCATCCATTAATTCATACTTTGACCTTTCTAGGTTCAAAGCCACTTTCAACTACCAAATATAGAATTCTAGCATTATATAGGGATTTTATGACAAGTTCAAGTAATTATATTACTTCATGTTTTAGATAATAAAACTCATCTTTCAAAATCAACAACCCAACTCAATGAGATGACAATTTAGAAAACATAGGGGTTTGCATGGGTTCATAGGGGAGACATCATAAATGCATTGTAAATCATCAATTAATGCACATTTAAACATAATTAAATCACTAAGATCAATAATTAAAAGAACCCGTGATGTTTGAGGAAAAACCCTAGCTAATTGGGGAATCCTACCTTTTAAAATACAGGAATTTGGGGGTTCCATAAGTGGAAGGAACCCATGGATGAAAGCTATCATACCTCAAGTCCGATTGGGAACTTTGATCCTTAGCTTGCAACCATAGCTGAAATCTTCTTCTTCTTCTTCTTCTTCTTCTTCTTCTTCTACTTCTTCTTATTCTTCTTCTTCTTCTTCAATTTCCCAAAAGAGATATGTTTGAGAAGATTTGATTTATTTGGGATGTTTGGAAGAATGAACTAAATGGGTGTAATTTGGGGGTAAAATGCTTATACAGTTTAAAAACCCCCAGAAAAGACCCTTAACCCCCTAAAATAACACGTAATTGGTAGACCACGGAACCCCGACCGATGGACCGTCAATCGACTCACGGTCTGTCTTGATCAATCGTAATTCCACATCTAGGACTTGAATTTTAGACACTCGATCCTGGTCTTTGTTCTGACTGACGGGCTGCTGTTCAGGCCATGTTCTGGAGGTACCTACTTGACCTAAGGTGGACTATCCATGGACCCTCCCTATGGTCTTTGGCTCGGTCCAACCCATCTTAGAAAGATCTTGGGAGGTAGTGGGATTTCTACAAAACACTTCATCTCAACTCACGAAGAGTGTTCATCCCAAAACTACCATTCTTAATCTCATTCCTTAACTTCATTCATTCATTCATTCAAAGTGTGGGTGTGTGTACATGTGAGTATACCTTTCATATAAACATCATTTCATTTACATTAGATTCTATACATGCTTAGATCTTCATTCATCACATCACACACTTTAACATACTTCACATAATCATATAAGTCATTTAGACATAATCCTTGGCATACTTTTCATAACAAGATTCATAAAAAACATTAACAAGAATAACTTCATTTCCATCTTTCTTCATATAATATGCCTTGATGACTACCATACCTCAAAGAGAAGGAAACCTTCTGATTTTGATGAATTAAACGTCCACCAACAGCCCTCCAATCCATTCCTTGAGTCCAACCTTCTATGGTGTTTTGAGAGAGTCTTTCTTTAGAGAGAGAGAGAGAGTTTGAATATTTGAAATGAGGGGTCTATTCTAGGTCTAGGACTTAAAACTAATTTAACATACCTTAAAACCCTAATAATATCATCCTAGGTTAATAAAATACTTGGGGTGAATTTACAAAACATCCCAAGCCAAGGTAGCAGCGTCCAACACATATTGCAGGACCACTATCGACGGACCCAAGCAACCGGGCGTCGACTAAAAGACGGCCCGTGCTACTGGCGTATTTTGGGTCTGCATCTGGGAACATGGAGGGTTGGAATCCAAGACTAAGTCCCAACCTACTCCCCTATACAACGGAGAGTTTATTTACCTATGGGGCATCGATTGCCCCCGTCGTTTGAGGCTGCTTTTGGCGCAGTCCTGGCAGATTCTGCCTAGGTGTTGGGGTCCTCTTTTAGGGCCCCTCGTGAGTCCTAGGTGGATTCGTACATGGAATATAAACCCCTATAATAAGTCGTGTAGGTCTTAGGAACATCCCACATCAATTTCGATTAAAAAAACACGTAATACTCGCTTAACACATGAAGACACTCAAGCACTTTCTGAGGCTCAACTTTCAAACGTCATGGACGTTCTTCGACGTTTGATCTCCAAAAGTTACCAAACTTAGCACACTGCCTAAGAACATAATTATAAATAATTTTAACACAAAATTAACTCATGTAAAATTTATGAAGATCTAGTTCACCTTTGTTCGTTTTAGGGGATTACATTCTCCCACACTTGGAAAAACATTCGTCCTCGAATGAAACTATACTCTTTTGAGAACATTAACGAATTACTTGCAGAATATAACACACTAAATAAAGGCTAAAAAAATCATAATCAATGATCTAAAATTACAAGGAACACCAACTACACATTCACAAACATTTTGCTAAGCAACACATGCGACTTTTAAAAGGAAATTTCCAAATTCAAGCACACACTTAATTCTTCATTTTATGGAGGAATTACCTTCTCCAACATTAGATATTCTCATAAACATAATTTTAAAAAAAATTAAAACCATTATTCATGAAAATGAAATTTTTTCTCAAACTTTGAAATTTTACAGTGAGCATCACCCTCACACAGTGAAACATGCATGAAATTTCCACAATTTATCGAGAAAGCATGAACATTTGAAGGAAAAAACCATATAAACTCATATTATAACATAAAAACAACCATAAAGGATTAAGTCTTGCCGGGACTACTGAATTCGAATTCCCTCATATTGTGATTCTTACTAGCACATGCAAAACAACAATCCGTTCCGGCAAGACACTTACCCAAATGTTGCTTCCCACAAGAAGCACACCTAGGCCTCTCAAAAGTATGGCCATCTCCTTGGGGATTTTGATTGGAAGATCTATCCTTGTTTCTAATGGAATACTCTTCGTGATAGAACCTCTTCATAGGTTTGTTGACTAGATTCATCAAACCTAGGCCTCTTCCCCTCTTGTCTTATCTCCCTAATTTTGGACTCTTCAATTTGTTGTGCATACACCATGAGTCTAGAGATATCCATGTCATTAGGATCATTGCCGTACGACACTCTATTTCCACCAAGTTAGACACTCCCATCACAAATTTTTTCATCCTATCTCTAGAGTTGGCTACCATGGTCGGGGAATACTTATAGAGTTGGGTGAATTTGAGATAGTACTCTTTTACACTCATTCCCCCTTGACGAAGATTCATCAATTAAACAGTCTTCTTCTCCCTCCACTCTAAGGGAAAGAACCTATCTAGAAAAGACTCTTTTAACACTTCCCAATCTTACGGACCAGCTCAAACCACACTTGCGCCACATCATTGAGTTGGTAAGTGGCTAGTTCCACTCTCTCCCTAGGGTCACACCCATAGCATCAACCACCTTGGATATCTCATCTATGAAGATTTGTGGATCTTCATCCACCTTTGTGCCATGAAAAGTAGGAGTGTTCATCCTCATGAAATCACTAATTCTAGAAGAGGGAGTACTCACACTAGGTATAGGTCTATCATCTTATATAAGTTGGGAAACCAAATGATTAGTGACTACTTGAGCTTGAGCCGTCATGAGTTGGGTCAAATTCATTAGGAAAGCCCTCAACTCTGCACTTTTCATATCCCCTTCAACAAAGGGAGCTTGAGGAGCTTGAGGCATAGGGAGCATTTGAGGTCCTTGGGGTCCTTGAAGTTCCAAAGGGGGAACAACCTCATTCAAATCCTTTAGTCCAACTATAGGGAGTTGGTCAACATGGGGAGGGATACTCTCATTAGCTACACCTTCCTCCTCCCTTATAGAGGTTTCTCTCCTCGTATTCATGTCCTATAAACACAAAGAGAAGAGGTAGAGTAAGACATAATAGAACTCAACTCTAAGGCCCGACATTAGAATAATTTAGAAAGTGAAACTTCTATCATCTTATAGCCTCTCATTCATGGATGTGTTGCGACTCACACCGATGAAGAAGACTCTACTAGACGTGGCTTGTGAGATTTAGACCCTAAGCTATTTCCCGAAAACGTATGCTCCGATACCAAGTTTGTCACGATCGAAATATACGCCATAGAATATAGGGCAACCCTTAGGTCGGACAATTGCGTACTTGACCTTTCGGAGGTCTTGTACTAGCCATTTTCTATCATTCATTGCATAAAACATGAAATGTAGTGTGGAATTAAAACTTTTCATGACATTTAATAATAATAAGATATCTTTCATAAATAGTAAAAAGTGATCTCTTCTTCACAAGACAACCTAAAGATACAATATAAATATCTTAGGGACACGGCCCTTTACATTAAATGAAAACACTTAATAAGTCTTAATGATAGAAACTAAATAAATAGAACAATGCCCTCGGATATATGAGGACATACATAGTCTTGAGAGAGTAGATTCCCAAACCTTGCCTTCTAGACTTATTCTTGCCTCCAACCTATTCTTATAGAGTATAAAAAGTATGGGGTTAGTAAAAAACAATGTACTAAGTATGACATATGTAAAAACATTCAAAAAGGGTCATTTAGTAAAATAAGATTTCATGCCAAATAATTAAAACCTTCATGATTATAGAGTTAAAATAGTATAAGAATCATCATTTATTACATAAAATAGAACTCTCATAATTTTTTAACCAAAATATAACTTTAC
Source organism: Solanum pennellii (assembly GCF_001406875.1). Taxonomy (NCBI): domain Eukaryota; kingdom Viridiplantae; phylum Streptophyta; class Magnoliopsida; order Solanales; family Solanaceae; genus Solanum; species Solanum pennellii. The sequence continues at coordinate 34,164,890 of NC_028645.1, read as the reverse complement.
ATTAAACCAAGCACATTATAGTGACCTCAATGACCTTACAATGAACTCATTCCAAAAACACAATGAAATCATTTCCTTTGAGGTTTCCCTAACCAAATTATCCCAAGACTCACTAAGGTAAGACATGAAGGATCCTCCTATACACCCCCATTCAATACACACCAAAGCGACCTTAAGACTACCAACCATAAGCTTACCTTGCAGGGAAACAAGTCCACATTCTAGACTAGACATTTGAAGGACATTCATACATTAAGGATTTCATGTAAGTACCCTTCTCCAATGGGACTTGTAAGTTACACTAAGTGCAATGTGAGAGTAGCATCCCATACTACTACTCCCACTTAGTGCTCCTTGAGGATTCCCTTGGATTAAGCACACTACATTAGTCATTCATGACTTTGTTACATAAGACTTAACTTTAACTTGCTTCCTTAACATTACACCTTAAGTCATCTAACTTCATTTACAACACATGATAACTCATTCATACACTTCATATAAAACACACCAAGACTCCCCTTTTGGAAGGTCTACTTAGTGCAATGGATATATAGCGTCCCATAGCACCACCTACCCTAAAAAGTACGTTCTTTTAGGAGACTTATTTCATACACTTCATATAAAACACACCAAGACTCCCTTTTTAGAAAGTCTACTTAGTGCAATGGATAGATGTGTCCCATACCACCACCTACCTTAAGTAGTACGTTCTTTTAGGAGACTTAGTTCATTAATTCTTTTGTCGGGGAATAGCTTAACCGACATAGACCATGAGAACTAGACATGGAATTTCGATACAACCCCTATTGGATAAGGGATCCCCACTTGCCTAGGGTAGGGTCATTCTCTTAGCTTTTACATGTATTTTCCAATAGCTACACCTATGCAGGCTCATAGTTAAGGGATAAGGATATTGCTGCTAAGTAAATCATTCTCTACTAACGAGGAGTACTCATATTAAGAGGAACACTACAATAGAACATCTCAACTCACGAAGTGTAACCACCATTTCTTCACATCCTTTCGGTGCTAAGCATAACTCCCAATGGATTCTCAACATTTTATACTATAGGTTAAGGATAACTAGCAGACACCACATATGTACTCACGCATGGATTCAATCTTCCTACCTATCTTAGAAAGCTCTTGGAAGATAGTAAGGTTGCTACTAAACACTTCATCTAAACTCACGAAGAGTGTTCACCAAAAACTCCCCTTAATAAAATTTAATAACTTCATTCATTCATTCAAGTTTGAGTGTGTGAGTGTACATGTAAGAACTGTTAGGATCGAATTCACGCACACACACTAGATGAATGAAGAACACAAGAACTTTCAAGAGAAAGAGATGAGAAATCTAGAGAGAGAGAGAGAAAACCTAATTTTTCGTGGTAAAACCCCGTGAGTAAACTTCCACGGCGGTGAGGTATATTTATATTAATAAATCAGAGTATTTTTGGTTACAGAGAATAAATAGGAAAACCTAAAATAGAGAATAAATAGGAAAGCCTAAAATAGAGAATAAATAGGAAAACCTAAAATTAATCAGGCTCCACTACCTAACAATTCTCCCACTTGAAGACTGACTCAGTCATCCAAAAAATACATTCTCAAAAAAAATGTCTTCATCATCAACATCTTTACCACACCACAACATCTGTAGCAACAACTACAGAAGACCAACCGAGGTTTTACATAACCTCAGTTTCCCAACATCAACACATTTCGTCAACATGTGTGCCGGGTTCTTTGCACCCTCTATCTTCTCCAAGCACATATCACCATCATCCACTGCCCTGCGAGTGAAATGGTATCGCCTTCTGATATGCTTTGTCTTCGAATGATAGACTGGATTTTTCACCAACTGTATGGCACTCTGGTTATCTGAGTAAAGAATCTTCTCGCTATGCTTCTTGCCCAATTCCTCAAGATAATCTGTCAGCCATATCATCTCTTTCCCAGCTTCAGCTATTGCCACATACTCAGCTGCAGTAGATGAAAGAGAAACACACTTCTGAAGCCTGGACATCCAACTCACTGCTGTTCCACCTATGATGTAAATGTACCCGGATGTACTCTTGCTTGAGTCAACATCCCCACCAAGATCAGCATCCACAAAACCCTGTAGAGTCACCTTGCCTTTGCAAAAACAAAGTGAAGTACTGGATGTACCTCTCAGATATCTCAGAAGCCACTTCACAGCTTCCCAATGCTCTTTCCCAGGATTCGCCATGTACCTGCTATCAACTCCCACTGCATGTGCTATATCAGGTCTAGTGCAGACCATAGCATACATCAAACTACCAACTGCTGAAGCATATGGAACAAGTGCCATGTGATCACGCTCCTCGGCAGTCTTGGGTGACTGCTCCTTTGACAATTTAAAGTGATTTGCCAATGGAGTAGTCCTAGGTTTAGCATCATTAACCCTGAATCTGCTCAGCACCTTCTCATTGTACAACTCCTGAGATAGATTTAAAGTGCCAGCAGATCTATCCCGAGAAATCTTTATCCCCAAAATCTGTTTTGCTGGACCCAAATCTTTCATCTCAAATGCTGCGACAACCTTGTCTTCAGATTGTTAATCTCCCTCGTACTAGATCCTGCAATCAACATATCATCCACATACAAGAGTAGAAAGACATATGAATCAGTGTATTTCTTGAAGTAACAACAAGGATTCTTTTCAGCTTTGCAGAATCCACTCTTGGTCATGAAGGAGTCAAACTTCTTGTACCACTGCCTTGGCGCTTGCTTTAGTCCATACAAGCTCATGGTGAGCTTGCAACCATGTGTTCCTTGCCTGGAACCACAAATCCTTCCGGTTGCTGCATATAAATCTCTTTGTCCAGATCTCCATGTAAAAACGCTGTTTTTACATCCATTTGCTCTAGATGCAAATTTTCCGATGCAACAATACTCAACAGAATTCGAATAGAGGTTAACTTCACAACAGGAGAAAATATTTTAGCATAATCAATACCTTTCCTTTGTGAATATCCTTTAACCACTAAACGAGCCTTGAACCTTCTTTTGCCATCTGGTTCAGTCTTGATTCTGAACACCCACTTGTTCAGCAAAGCTCTCTTCCCTGCAGGTAACTCAGTCAACACCCATGTGTCGTTCTTCTCAAGTGACCTCATCTCATCATCCATGGCTTGCTCCCACTTGATCGAATCCTCCACCTGTAGGGCCTCATCAAAAGACTCTGGTTCCCCCTCATCAGTCAGCAATAGATAGTGTAATGAAGGTGAATACCTATCTGGTGCCCTGATGGATCTGGATGATCTCCTTAACACCTGCTCAGGTGTAACTTGCTCTACTTCAGATTCTTCATTAGGAGTTGGTTGAGTATCTGCTTCGACATCTCTGGGGTTACTCTTCTCCAATTCTACCTCAACTCCCACTTGCTTTGTAATCTCTAGAACCTTCTGCTCTCTGTCCTTGTACAGGACAGACTCATCAAATGTCACGTCACAATGTCTCAGGATCTTTCTGTTCTTGTCATCCCAAAACCTGTAACCAAACAAATCAGAACCATATCCTATGAAGTAACACTTCACAGCCTTGGCATCAAGCTTGTCTCTCTTTTCTGGATCAACATGAACATAAGCAGTGCAACCAAAAGTCCTCAAGTGTGAGTACTTGAGTTCTTTTCCTGTCCACACCTCCTCTGGAATCTTGAACCCTAAAGGAACTGATGGTCCCCTATTGATCAAGTATGCAGCTGTGCTCACAGCATCCGCCCAAAGTGTTTTGGGCAACCCACAGTGTATCCTCATACTCCTTGCACGCTCATTCAATGTTCTGTTCATCCTCTCAACAATTCCATTCTGCCTTGCCTTACCAGGAACTGTTCTCATCAATCTGATTCCCTCAGCTGCACAGAATGCCTTGAACTCTGATTTGTCATACTCTCCTCCATTGTCAGACCTTAGGCATTTGACTTTCAAACCGGTCTGATTCTCAACTTCAGCTTTCCACTTCTTGAAAGTTGCAAACACATCTGACTTATGCTTCAAGAAGTAAACCCATACCTTCCTGTTGAAATCATCAATGAAGGTAACATAGAATCTGGATCCTCCAAGTGATGATACTGGAGATGGTCCCCAAACATCTGTATGGACCATTTCCAACCGCACTTTCTTTGGCTCTCTAGGAGTCTTTGTGAAGCTTACTCTTTTCTGTTTGCCCATAACACAGCTCTCGCAAAGACCCATATCAACAGACTTCAGACCCTCTAATGCTCCTTTTGCAACCAGCATCTTCATTCCTTTAGTACTCATGTGTCCAAGTCTGTTGTGCCACAGACATGAACCGGAAGCACCTTCAGCAACAGCGGCCATGTTTATACACCCTGCAGTGGTGTACAAGGTTCCAGATTTGGTGCCACGAGCTACTACCATAGCACCTTTCACGATCTTCCACGAACCTTTCCCAAACTCTGCTGCATATCCCGTGCTATCCAACTGACCAACAGAGATCAGATTTTTCTTGATCCCAGGAATATATCTGACATCCTCCAATGTCCACTGGTTTCCCGAGGTGGTCTTTATGCAAACATCCCCCTTTCCTTCAATCTCTAAGGCTTTATTGTCAGCAAGATATACTTTTCCAAAATTTCCAGATTTGAAATTTTGGAACAACTCCTTGCTTGGAGACGAATGGAAAGATGCACCAGAATCCAAAATCCATGATTCAACCGGGCTGTTCACACTAAGGATTAGAGCATCCCCAATGTCCTCTGCTGAATTTACAGAATCATTGTCATCTCCAAATTTCTGATTCTGTTTCTTCTTTGGCTTTGTACAGTTCGTCCGAAAGTGCCCTTTTTCTCCACAGTTCCAACAAGTCACGTTTGATCTGTTCAGGGATTTTCCTCGATTCTTTGATTTTGATCGACCATGTTGATTTTGGCCTTTCGTCTTACTTCTCCCCCTTCGATCAACGCTGAGAGCACTGCCCGATGAATCTCCCACTTCTCGTTTGCGAATACTTTCGCTAAGAACAACATCACGGATTTCATCAAACTTCAGTTTCTCAGATCCACGGGAACTGCTAATCGCAGCAACAACAGTATCCCAAGACTCGGGCAGAGATGACATCAAAATCAACGCCTTAATTTCATCTTCAAAATTAATATCCACAGAATTGAGTTGACTCAAAATCATATTGAACTCGTTTATATGATCAGAAACGGATCCATTCTCAGACATCTGTAAATTGAACAATCTACGCATCAAATATACCTTGTTCATAGCCGATGGTTTTTCATACATGTTTGACAGTGCCTTCAACAGACCGGACGTAGTCTTCTCCTTCACGATGTTGAACGCCACGTTTCTTGACAAAGTCAACCGGATCAACCCTAGAGCCTGGCGATCCTTGAGTTTCCACTTCTCCTCCGTCAAGGATTCCCGCTTCACCCCGGTCAACGGTTCGTGAAGATCTTTCTGGTACAGATAATCTTCGATCTGCATCTTCCAGAAACTGAAATCGGATCCATCAAACTTCTCGATTCCAAGCTTCGAACTATCAATCTTCTGTGATTGAGTTGAATCTCCTTAGCTCTGATACCAGTTGTTAAGATCGAATTCACGCACATACACTAGGTGAATGAAGAACACAAGAACTTTCAATAGAAAGAGATGAGAAATCTAGAGAGAGAGAGAGAAAACCCAATTTTTCGTGGTAAAACCCCGTGAGTAAACTTCCACGGCGGTGAGGTATATTTATATTAATAAATCAGAGTATTTTTGGTTACAGAGAATAAATAGGAAAACCTAAAATAGAGAATAAATAGGAAAGTCTAAAATAGAGAATAAATAGGAAAACCTAAAATTAATCAGGCTCCACTACCTAACAAGAACACCTTCACCTAATCACCATTTCATCAACATTGAATTCTAAACATGCTTAAACCTTCATGCATCATATTTCACACTTAAACATGTTTCACATAATCATATAGTTCCTTTAGACATTATCTCTAGCATAATTTACATAACAAGCTTCAAAAAACACATCAAATAGAACAAAGAAAGACCTTGACTTCCAAAAACTGGCTAAATCGAACTAGTAGACATCCCTATGTTTGGTGGAGGTTTAGGAGTGTCAAATGAAGTACAAAACTTTTAATGATACTTTAAATAGGTAAATATAGTATAATGGGTCCAAACGTATAGAAAAAAATCCTCAAGGACCACCCGATGGGTCCTTGAGGAGGACCCAAACATTGGCGAGCAAGCTGCCAAAGCAGTTTGCGACAACCACTATATGGAAGCCCTTGCGCGTCGCGCAGGAAGCACTGGCTTTGAAAGTTTTTTCTCGCAACGCGGGGAGTCCATGAGGCTCATTGCCTCGACCCAAATTTTCAAAAGAATAATTGAAATGGGCCCCGTGACGTGCAGCCACTTTCAAGATTCATCCGAGTCATTTTTAAGTCAATTTAACTTCACAAAAAGACCCAATTAAGTGAGGGATCTTTTGAGTAATTTAGTGGACAAGTTTATATTGGTTTTAAATCAGTTTTAAACCTTTTAAATGCACTACAAATAAGAATTACCAAATCCCTCTCATCTCTCTCAAAACTCTCTCTATTCTACTACCATTGAAGTACAAGAAAGCTTGAGAAAGAAGACAAAGTTATCAACTTTTCTTCTCAAGATTTGTGGATTTAATCATCAATAAGGTATGGGTTCTTCACTCTTGTGATTAATTTCCCTCAAGAGGTCCTTTCAAAGATGATTTCTAACAATTCAAATTTCTAGGGTTTCTACTTTACAAGTGGGTTTTCTTCAAAACTCGAAATTTATGACTAATGATGATTAATTATGATTTTCTATGGCTAATCAAGTATGTATTGTTGAATAATTGATATGCTATTGTTTGTTTTCGTTTGAAGTATGTCCTCTCCCTATATAATGGAATTCGATTATGTTATATCATTCACTTAATGTCATGTAACGTTGGGATTGGAACTATTGCTCGAAAGAACTCATAAATGAACCCTTTCCCTTAACCCCAACTATGAATTGGTCTTGTGTATGACTAGAATGGTTGGTATTTGTTAAATTATTGAGTATTTCACTATATTTCGGATGATTGTTATGAATTGAGTGTAATTTCATGATGAAGATTCTTGGAAGCAATAGGTAAGTCTTCTAAAGTCATGATTTCTCTATTATGTTCATGTTGGCCTATAATTAATGTTGCTATGCAATTGAAGTATGTATGATGTTGCTATGCATATATGATGGGCTATGAATATGTTAAATGTGTGATCATGGTAAGGATATGATAATTCAAGGTTGATGATGTCCTCTTGTATGCCTTACACAATATGACTATTAGGGCTGGGCGTTCGCTCGGTTCGGTTCAGTTCGTAAATATCGGTCGGTTATTCGGTTTTCAATTTTGCCAAATGTGAAACCAAATCAAACCAAAACAAATTCAGTTTCGTTCGGTTATTATAATTTTGGTTTGGTTTATTTCGGTTTGGTTTCAGTTTAACAAAATTTAAGACAAATTTAGCAGGACTCAAACAATTATTAATGAAAAACTCTAAGTACCCACAGAGAGAAAAACTTCTACATATATTTTCCATTTTGACTGAGGGGGTTATTATACAGTTTTGCCACAACTTTTAAGTATTTAATCAAATACAACAAATACCAAACAAACATGCTTTTCCAAAAAATCAACAAACAAACCAGAAGAATATGATGTGGGAGCTCTTCTGTGACACATGGCAAAAAGCATGTCATTTGAAGTTAAACTCTGACAGAACAAGGTCTGTTGCAAGGACATAAGTCATAACATGTTCAAGACAGCACAATTAGCACAGACTAGAAGCAGTAGCAAGCCAACAACTATGACGATAGGAAGAGCACTTATGAATGTCATATAGTCAGAAAAACTCAAAGCAATTAAACTCATTTCTTTATCTTCGAAAGGAAAAAGATAATACAAGAAAAAAGATAATACAGGAAACAAAGAATAAATAAACAAATAACAAATGTGCTCTTCAATACTTTTTCGTAAACAATTACACTTTCAACTAGTTAACGCCTACAATTAAACTGATTTTTGTGTAACTGAGATGAGAGTAGAGAGATGAGTGTTTAGAGACGATTTAACTAACTTACCGTTATGAGTGATGACTGACGAGAGCTGAGAGTTGAGAGATGAGTGACGAGTCGAGTCGGCGAGATGAGTGATGAGTCAGCGTCGACGACCAGCATATCTGTAATCTGTGTTACTGAGAGAGGCGAGTGGGCGTCGGCGTCAGTGTATGTAAATATGTAATGTTATCAATTTAGGGATTTATCATCAGTTGATGGGAAATTAGGAATTTGGCCGACTAGGAATGTGTAATTGGGTTAGGAATTTGGGTAATTGGGCTGAGACTTAGGAATTTGGGTAGTTGGGCTAAGAATAATAGTTTGTGGGCTACTGGAATGGGCCGACTGGGAATGGGTAACATATATACATATACATAATTTCGGTTTTTCGGTTAACCAAATTTTTAAATCTAAAAACCAAAAACCAAACCGCAAAACTAAAATATTAAAATTTAAAACTGAAACCGATTGAAATAACAAAAAAACCAAAACCGAAATTAAAAAACGGTTCTGCCAGTTTTTTCGATTTGAACCATATTATGCCCATCCCTAATGACTATGATATATTGATCTTACTAACGAAGGGTTCTGATGAAAGGAAATTCTCATCCTAAATTTAATGAGCTAGTGATCATTTATCATAAGATTTATGATAAATGATGACTTAAAGTTTATTCAGAAAGGGGCTTTAGCTTAACACCGAGTGAACTAGATATGAGAGGTGTCCCTTCCCAAGTTGGAAGGTAGGTTCACAATGACTCTCATGAGATAGAGGCTGCCATGTAATGTGGAACTAAGGGTCTCCAATATATCACCTAGTTCTTGAACTATTTTGCCTCCATAGGAATACTAGCTAGTTGATCCACCTAGAATGCTATGTTCATATTTTGTTTCTGACTTGGCAAGTAGACCACCTTCTTTCGATGTGGGGTTTCATGACACTGGAGTCAATGTTTAGCTCACATGGTCTAATGTCGGTTAAGGAGATTGTTCCCTCAAGTAAAATGAAGACTAAAGTAAATGGACATTTACTAGGGTGACGGAGGAGTCTATTTTGTATAGGTAGGGGTATGGGACTCTACCTAGATATTGCACAAGTCGACTCTAAGGGAAATCCTAGGAGATTATTCTCATGTAATATGAATATGAAATGTATAATGCTTATCATATATAATTTTTCTCTTATATGATGGTGTCTATGTTGAGGAATATGTAATGGTCTATTTTGCTATATGTGACGATGACTACTTATGATATAAGTTGTATGCATCAAAGCATTACTTATGGTATCCTATCTTGTATACTTGTTTGTGTGGGGTTGTGGGGATTCACAGTGCATTGGACTTGTAGGCTTGGGATGGGATCATTGGTAAGTGTTGTATGTTATGTTGAAATGAACTACTGAACATAAACTTCTAATATGACTTTATGATGATATGTATTTGGCTATGATCATGCTTTATGTTGTTGTGATCCTTATCTTGTATGTGCTCTCTTGTATGTGCATTAAAGATTTTCAAATGACTTAGCATGGTTTCTAAAGAAATTGTAATTTTCATGCAAGTCTTTAAAGGTTTTATGTGCATATAACCATACCTATTACATATGGTGTACTAACTCATATACTTTATGTAACTATAAATGTAGGGTCTGGCCGTTGAAGATTGAGAAGGTCGATTGAAGAAGCTTGGAACCCTTTTTACAAGTGTTGGTAGGTCCTCATGTTCGGGAATACTATCTTTTCATTATTCTAGCCATGAAGATTGTAGTAGTTTAACCAAATTTCCTTTATTCCTTTAATTATTAAATTTTATTTAGTAAGGCTTATATGACATATTGACATTGTATTGGCTAAGTCCACGATTTGTATTCTTTAGATGGGTTTTATGTGAGACAGTTTTACTAGACTATCGTACTTATGTTGATCATGTTTCTAAAGAAGAAGTCTAAGTATACTTCACATAATATATGCAAATTATTTAATTTTTCTGCATTTTTAACCTATGATATGTTATGATGAATGTTAAGGGCTTGTATAAGTCCTCTTCGAGGACCATGATGTCGGTTACATCTGAGGGGTGCTCTCCGGATGTGACACCTTAACCCCTAATTAACAAACTAACCAACTAACTAATCAAATAAAACACTTAAAGCACACCAGCAAATATTGTAGGCCTGACCTACGAGACCACGACCTATGGTCCGTAGGTCAAACAACGGGCCTTGGGACCAATCGTCCTGCAAGTCTGTCGTTTTAGTCAGAGAGCTGTCAAAACTGGATTTTTCAAAAAATGGTTAAGTGACTATCAACAGAGGAAATCTAACGCCCCAATGATTGGCCCACGCCTAGTCGCGTGCAACCGTCGATAGCTACTGTCGCATGACAACTTTTTAGCCAAAATGGAAGGGTTCTCCTCAAGGACCATTTGGGTGGTCCTTGGGGAGTCGTACCTGGATGTTTAAAACCTAAACCTACTCTAATATATTTTATAAACCTGACCACAAAATTCCATCAAATTCCTACTCCTAAAACCTTCTCAAATAGGGTAATGCACGTTAGCACCTTATGCACTAGTCTCTGGACGTCATGGACTTTCCTTGACGTATTTAATCTAAAAATTTCTAGATAACTTTTACACACTATATTGAACTTAAAATAGTGTTACAAATATTAGACACATGTGAGGATATAGATTAGGTTATAGACTTTTGAAGTGTTACAACCAAGGTGAAACTTAGTATTGCATTTCATTAACAAACGAATTGTTTGGAAGAACGAACCATCCAAACCTTGGAGGACATGTTGAGAGAATGTTTCATAGACTTCAACGGTAATTAGGATGACCATATACAATTTATTGAATTTTCCTAAATAAATAGTTATCATTCGAGTATTGCCATGGCACCGTTTGAGGCCCTTTGTGGGAGGAGATGTGGATCTCCAATTGGGTTATTTGAGGTAGGTGAGTTTGCTCTATTGGGACCAAAAGCAATATTTGAGGCTGTGGACAAATTCTAAAATATAATGGATCGTTTGAAGATGGCCCAAAGTCGAAAAAAATCTTATGTCAACAATATGAAGAGGACCTTGAGTTTATGGTAGGTAACATGGTTTATTTGAAGATATCACCGTTGAAAGGGGTGATGAGGTTTGGGAAGAAAGGGAAACTTAGTCCCCAGTATGTGGGACCATATATGAGGTTGTGAAACACATCGGTAAAGTTTCATATGAGTTGGAAATACCTATTGAGTTGCTCCGATCCATCCGGTTTTTCATGTATCCATGATTAAAAAGTTTATAGGTGATCGGTGTCTATCCTTCCTCGAGAAGGCTTAAAGGTTGATGCTAACCTTTCCTATGAGGTGGTACCAATTTAGATCTTAGACCGGCAGGTAAAGAGATTGAGGAACAAAGAGGTAGCATTCATGAATGTTCTTTAAAATACCAACTAGTGGAGAATGCATCTTGTGTGGCCGAGGCCGACATGAAATCCCGATATCCTCAACTCTTTCTCTCCTATTCTAGTCAAGGTTGAGGTCAGTAACTTCTCATAATTTTTTGTGTTGAAGGGTCTTAATGTGTTTTGAAATTTCTATGATTTCCCTTTATTATGCATGATTTGGTGAAAAAAATCTATGTTTCATGTATGTCTAGAACAATGTGTCTTCATACTTGGTAATACTTGATTACATGTTTGGTATATTGAGTTATGTGATATTTCTTGTGAAATTATCCAAGTGTGAATTTATGAAAACTATGCGGTGTTTCTTTTTGAACATGTTTACTTTTATGAAAAATTAGAAGGACCTTCCTCCTAAAAAATATGAAATAATGTAATATATGCATTTTGATAGTCTACATGATTTCAATCTTATAAATGGTGCATTGTTGTGCTGAGAAAGGAGTGAATGTTTATTCCTTTTCAAGTGGATTATTTTCATGGCTCATAGGTTTGTTGGACTGCTAGTCTTGAGTCACAATTCCATAAAGATGGCTAAAGTGTCATTCAAGGACGAATGTTCCCCAAGGGGGGGGGGGGATATTGTTACACCTCAGAAATCTAAGGACCTAGGTTTGAGTATAACCTAGTGTCTAGAGCTTTAAAACAGTGTATATAGGCCTAAATGAGGTAACTAACTTGAGTAGGAAGTGTGAAAGCATAAACGTCAAGGAACGACCACGATGTCCGGAGACTAGTCAAAGTAGCCTAGTGTGCCTTTAGGTGTTTCATAGGGTTTGAAGAGTCGTATAAAGGTTAAACTTGGTGAAAAGGTTTAGAGTACAGCTTAGAGTGTGTTTAGAATTGTAACGTCAAGGTACGACTCCACAAGGACCTCCCTGAGGGCCCTCAAGGAGGAACCAACATTTGACCCTAAAAAGCTATCAAAAATAGTTGGCAATCGACGAAGTGAACGACGATCCATCGATGGAAGTAAGGCCCATCGATGGTGCTCGTTGGGTGACACTTAGAATTGTCACCTTGAGCCTCCAAAATCCAGCCTCTGTACTATACCACAAATGACCTGGACGGTCCGTGGTGGGATAACGTCCCATCGATGGGGTCTCGTCATTTGGGACCCCAACTTATTACCTAAAGAAGGTTTAAGAGAGGGTGTTAGGTAATTTATTAATTAATTTAATAATGATTAAGGGATGGTTTAGTTAATTATTTTAGCACTATAAAAGGGTTTTAAGTCATTAAACTAACCTAACACCTCATAAATCCCAAAATCAAATTAGCTATCACTTCTCTATAGTTTGTCTCGCTACCCCAACTACTCCTATTGAAGAAGAAGAACAAGTTCATCCTAGGGCTTCAATATCAAGGTTTTCCTTAATCATTCTTCAAGGATTCTCAAGGTATGGAGGCTTTTCACTCTTGGGACTCTTTTTTTCAAGAGGCTCTTCAAACTTTGATTTTCAATGTTTTTCAAAAACCACATTTTCATCCAATTTTGTGGGTCTACTTTCTAGATGTAATTGTGTAGTCTTAATTCAAATATTGTGCATGATTTATGTGTATTTGTGTTTGGATGGATGTAAACTCTAAGGTTTTGATCTATATCTCTACAAAGACCCATGAATCCTCTCCTTCCCCTTCCCCTAACTAGTAATCAAGGTTGGTTGTGACTGAGGAAGATATAATTGAATTTAATCTTGTCTTCTTGATTACTATTATATGATGATGGTGATTTAATTGTTGGTTATGTATCCTTGAGTTGAGGGTAAGATCTTGGATGACATTCTTGTAAGCATAAGTAAGACTTTCAAGATCATGAGCACTTTACTTCAATTATGTTGGTCTATTCTTGATGTTATTGATTCAATTAAAGTATGAATATGTGAGTATGATAGGAAGATGATGATATTATGAATATGATATCATTCTATTAATGTGATGAATTTTGAGATGATGATAGGTGTTTTATCATGAGGGATAGAAGGTGATTCGTATATGCATATTTTTACTATGATTATGATGTAATGTTCTCACTTAATGTTGGGTTGTGATGAAAGGAAGTTCTCATTCTAAAACCTCATAGCTATGACCATGTTATAAAAGGGGTTAGTCTCCTACGACCTATGATAGTAATTAATGATTAAGAAATACTCTATGATACTTCAAATAGGGAATATTAGCTTAGCACCGAGTGATCTTGATAATGAGAGGGGTCCCTTCAAAAAAGAAAGGTATGTTCACCTAGAGTCTCATGAGGTAGAAACTACAATGCTAATTAGCATAAAGAGGGTTTCTAGCAATAACCTCCTAGTTCCTTAACTATGTGCCCCATAGGAACCTAGCTAGTGGTTCCAGGTAGAGGCTATTATGACATATGCCTTACCTTGGTAAGTAAGATGCCCTCCTTTCGGTGTGAGAGGTTGACACCGGATTCCATGTTTAGCTCACATGGTCAATTGTCGGTTATGACAAAGTTTCACAAAAATAAAATGCATGAATGAAATTAAAAGGTGAATAATAACTAGGTTAACTTGTAAGTATACTAGTGTAGGTAAGGGTATGGTTCTTTACCTATACTTTGCACATGTAGACTTTGAGGGAACTCCTTGGGTGATATTTCTATATACTTATGTTATGAATGAAATGCATAATGTAGATTCTATATAATATTGGTCTCATATAATGTTGCATTCAGTTGATCTATATGTTGTTGGTTTAGATTGCCATGTATGAGGTTGTAGATAGTTGTAATGATATTATATAATGTAAAGAGAATGCTTATGGTTTCTTTGATATTGACTTGGTTTATGTGGGGTTATGTGGCTACACATAGGCATTGCACCGGTTTTCTTGGATTGGCATTATGAGTAAAGTTGCATGATATATTAATGAAAAATGTATTCTAATCATGAATTGTTGACTATGACTTCATTATAATGTAATCTTGGACTTGAAGTTTAATACAGTTCATTGTGTAGTGTTGGATGCTTAGATGTGCATAAAGACTTTAAAAGTGAATTACCATGTTTTGAAAAAAAAAGTCCTTTTTAGCATGTTTCTAAATGTTTTAATTGAATATGTCTTCATACATAGTACATGTGCTTTATATAAACCCATTTCTCTCTATTAATAAAATAATGTAGGTTCGGGCCATTGAAGTGTTTCAAGGAAAAATTTCAAGAATCTTGGATAGATCTCCAAGTTGGTGGGTCCTCAAGTTCGAGGACGAAACCCACTATTCTAGTTCTAGCTATTTGACTATGTCTAAGAGAATGTTCATTTCCTTATTTTTTGAGACTTTTTTGTTAGTTTTATATGAAACATATTGTAATAGTGTAAGGGCTATTTCCCAAATCTTGCATTTCTATAATTGATGGTTATGTGTGAGACAATATTGGACTATGTTGATAAATGAGAAGTCTATGTAAACTTCTTATGTAAAGTTTTTAATTTTACGTATTTCTACCTATGAAATTCAATGATGTATCCTAAGGGCTTGTTTAAGGCATCTAAGAGGATGAAGACGTCGGTTATGACTAGGGACTGCTCCACGGTTGTGATAGTATAACCTTTTGTAGGGGTCTAAAAGCATAAATGGATTCTAAGTGATTATGGTCATAGATACTAGATTATTTGAAAATGTCTTATATGTGATGGTTGCCTTGCATTTTATCTCTTGAACTCTTATCATGAAGGTTTCATTCAAAAATAACATGAAAGCATATCTTAAAGTAAATATCCCTTTTTGCATGGAGGAGTATTCCTCTAAATTTACCCTATTTTCTATGTATGCTCCATCTTTGGTGTCTTAACCTAGGGATGAAATGAGTAGGTTCCTGACTGGTGTTTCTGATCTTGTGAAGGAAGAGTGTTGCATGACGATTCTCCATGGTGAAATGAATCTATTTAGGTTCATTGTGTATGTTCAATCTATTGAAGAGTCTAAACATGTAAGGAGAGGTAGAGATGCTAAGAGGGGAAGAACCATGATCAAGGTCAACCTAGGTTTAGGAAGAGGGCTCCAAATCAAGATTTTCCTAGTCCTCCTAAGGCCAACTATGAGAGAAGTGGTGGTTCTAAACTTGATAAACCTACTTGCTGAAATTGTGGAAAGAATGATCACAAGGTGAAAGATTGTCCTACCATCACAGCTAGAGGGAGAGAGAACAAGAAAGCTCCTAGTAAGCGTACAATTCCCATTCCTACAAACCATGGTCGTTTCTATGCTCTTCAATCTAATAAGGAAGAAAAACATAATGAAGGTACCGGTAAGTTATTGTTTTCTCCTTTGTGTTGTACATACTAGAATTGTAAGGTTTTTTCTATGTGGGGGAGACTATGGTGAATAATTTGGTTGTTGAATTGTCTCTTCTCTTCTATTCTATTCAAGCTTGAGAGTTAGAACTTTCTAGTAGCATGTGCACGAATCGGGATTCATTTGTGAAAAATAAATTTAATGTTTCCTTTACTATTTTTGCATGTTTCCATGAGTTTATGTTTATAAGGTAAATTAAGTTTAAATGATTTTGTCTCTCATGTTGATGTGCATCTATGATGAATTGCCGGAATGTTGCATGAGTTAACTTAAAACATGCTTAACAGTGATCTTTTAGAAATGTTACATAGTTGTGTTTTATGAGAAATGGGAATAATGTGCTTAAAGATAATGTAATGAGCATGATAATATGTCTAGAAGGATGTTCCTCCTATGTGAAGTGAAATTTTTAGAGTCTTATTGCATAATAAGTTGTACATGTTGTTCCTAATTTATTTATGTGTTTTGAGTCTCATGATTATGTGGAGTTGATCTTCCTCCTAGTTATGTATATTATGTATGATGTGGTATGTTCATGAGCTTCTATTCTTTAGTCCTTACCTCTTGAAAATGTTGAAAGCGTTTTGGTGTCATTTGAAAACGAATATTGTCCAAGCGGGGGAGATTGTTACAACCCTCAAAATGAACTAGGTTAAATAAGATACTATAATGTGTGTTGTGAGTTAATAAGGTGTTAAAATGATGAATAATAGCTTTAGGGGTCAATTTGAAGAGTTTGGAAGTCAAACGTCAAAGAACAACAAAGACGTTTGGGAACTACTCTTGTGTGTATTCTAGTGTGCCTTTGCATGTTTTACCCGTTTTTGATATCCAAAATTATAGGAGGGGGCTCTAAAATATATATGGTCATATTTAAGGTACAAAATTCAAGGTATGACTCCCCAAGGACCACCCTAGGTTTCCTTGAGGAGGACCTAAACGTTGACAATGAAGCTGCCAAAAGCAGTCAATCCACGACCCAAACAATGGACAGTAGATATTATGACGCCCGTCAAATGGGGGAATGGATCCACACTTAGTTGTTGGATATTGACCCTAAATGAGGAGTCTCTTTCACAAACCACGTACAAGCAGGAAGGTCCATTTGTCAGTTGACGCTCTGTCGATTGCAACATCGTTTGAGGCTTACAATTTTCCTGCACGTCTCGACCAACGTAGAGGTGAATTGAGAAATTCACCTCACGTACTAATTAACTTTTAGATGGTTATTTTATATGTTTTAAGTATTTTAAGTTAGTTTATACCCCTAAAGCTGTAATAAGACCTCACTTTTCCAAATCAAAACCCTAAAATCAAAATAAGTTCTCTCTAGACTCCATTGAAGTTTGAAATCAAGGTAAAGCTAGGATAGGAGTTCTCCAATGATTTCTACATCAATATGGTGGGATTTATTCAATTAAGGTATAGTGATTTCATCCTATATTCTTCTCTCATTCAAGGAGCCAATACCAAATGTTTTTCAAAGATCTTCAAAATCATTGAAATCCAATTTTGAATTCTAAACATGGGTTTTTGCATGAATAGGTTTTAATTGATGTTTTATGAAGTTATCAATGTTAATTTATGGTTTTAAGATAAAAAGACTCCATGAATCCCTGTATTCCTCATTTTTGCTCTAAAGTGGGTGAATTGATCGTGGCTTAATTGTATTTAATTCATCTGTAGATTATTATGGACTATTAAATTATATGTTGATCATTGTTTGAATTGTTCATAGCTTGCCTTATGATGTTAATAACTATATTGAGTATTGAGGGATCATTAAGATGGATGATTGTTAAATGAATTTGTTGGAAAGTCTAAGGAATGGTTATTATGGATATTTGAAGGTGGTGAGTTGACCTAATTCCTTTGTTTAGTATAGAATTGATATTGAATTATTATTAATTGGTATGCACCACCTATGACGGAGGTGTTTAATTGTTATAATCATTATGAACATGTCCTTGCCAGCATTATTATGTGAATTATTATATTATCATGATATAGTATGTGTGAAGGTATAAAGTGAAGGTGCACATATGATATTATATGATCTTGTATGGGTGTTATAATGATATGATTGAATATTGCTGCTTCTCTAGTTGTTGATATATGATGACAAAGGTCTACAAAGAGCCTTTATAGAATGATGTTGTATCTTGTATTGGTAGACTAGTTGTACCTACTTGGTACTTGATTAGTATTGAATGATTGTATGAATGGAAGTCTAGGATTGACAGAAATAAAGTTTGTGCCTTCTTTGAATGATTAAATGAGGTATTCTACAGTATGTCTTGAACCGGTAGACCTAAGCATGGTGCCTCTTCTTGATGAGTCAAGAATCCTTAGAGAAATTAAAACCTTGAATTTGAAAAGAATGTACGAGTGTAAAATGTTGCTCGGTAAACCTTGATGGTGCCCTTCTTGAGTGGAATGATAGACATAGAGATAGGTCAGTCGGAACGACATGAAACCATCTTGAAAAAAGTCATAATAGATATCAAAATAGACCTTTGTTGGCATCCCAAGTTGAACCATACTTGGTAACGATATTATGATTTGGTAGGACAGTGTGATAGTACCTTCTGTAATACTCCTAAGTGAATGAAATTACTCTATGAGAAACAAGGCAAAGCACTGAGAGGATACACTTGTGGTAGTTGCTCTACTTGAGTATGAGACTAGAGTACAAAAAAACCCTTGATATGCCTCAACCATGTTCCAACATGAGATGTGTCCTAGTTCTTTCTTTGGCAAGCAGAATACCTTCCACGATGTGGGGTCCTTATAACCCCAGATTTTATATCTAGTTCGTATGGTCTATGTTGTTTAATGTCTATTCTCTTCATATGGGATGTACTCTCTAGTATTGGATAGGTTCTACAATATGTAGGTAGTGGAGTGGGACGCTATATACAGATGTCAAGAGTAGGATTTGAAGATACTAGATTGTGCTCCCTAGGTATTCCAAGACCATTATGTGGAACTCTCTTAATTGGTTGCTTATCTCTTAGATGGCTTTAAAGAATAATGTTGACTTAGTAAAGGTAAGCTGAATAGTTAGGTTCTTACCTAGAGTTGATTTGAGGATCACTTAATTGAGCTTGATGAGGGTGTATGGGCGGTCTCTTCATGTTATACTCAACTGAGTCAAAGAATAACCCTAGGTGGAGGGTCTAAATGATGAAAAGTCTTACTTGATTAATATGGAACTAAATTTTATATCATGAAAATGACGATCCTTACTTTGGGTAGTCTTGAGGATCACCTACGTGTGTGCGAAGGGGTTATATAGGCCGCTTCATATCTTACTTACGTGTGTCTTAGGATAACCTTTGGTAGGAGATCTAAATGCTTAAATGGCTTCCAAGTTA
This sequence comes from Solanum pennellii, assembly GCF_001406875.1. NCBI lineage: Eukaryota > Viridiplantae > Streptophyta > Magnoliopsida > Solanales > Solanaceae > Solanum > Solanum pennellii. Next base: position 34,145,611 of record NC_028645.1, on the reverse strand, counting down.
TTATGGTCATATCTTGTGGATTATTTGAATGTCTTATATGTGATGGTTCACATGCATTATGTCTCTTTAACTCTTATCATGAAGGTTTCTATCAAAAATAGCATGAATGCAAATGTTAAAGTAATTATCCCTTTTTGCATGGTGTTCTTGCATGTTATCCATAATAAGTGCATTAAAATGTGCTAATTCCATATGTTTCTCAATTTCTACAAGTGCAGGTGGCAAGTGAGGATTTTCTTAGAAGTTAAAGCTTGGGAAGTAGATTCTCTCAAAAAGCTTGGTATGTCCTCATATATTGACACACCCTCAAAATGAACTAAGGTAGATAGATCCTCACATGTGCTTAAAGAGGTTAATAATATGTTTGTTAAGTATTTTATAGCTTGTATAATTGATTTGAAGTTATATAGAGGTCAAGCGTCCAAGAACGTCCAAGACGTTCGAAAAGTTGGTCTTTAGACGTGCTAGTGAGTCCTTGTATGTTTGGCTTGATTTTATGTGTTGTTTGGAGTTGAGAAGCAGTGTAGTTGATCCTATTACCTTAATAGACATCATAAGGGTCAAAACATCTGTGTACGACTCCCCAGGGAATACCCGAAGGGCCCCCAAGGACAACCCAAACCTTGGACAAGAGGTTGCCCAATGCAGCGAGCAGGCCAAGATTTGGACTTTCCCTGTGCGACACGCGCCTAGAATGCATATCACCGTCCCAAAAATTATTTGTTGCAGAATTGGAAGGCTGCCCCGCGACGTGCAGCGACTCCCAGATCCGGTTGCGTCATTTTTAAGTCAATTTTGACATGTCTAAGAGTCCCAATTCGAGTGGGGGTGTTTTGATAACTTAGGCGATGTTTTATTTACTTTTTTAGGAACTTTTTAAATCCTTTCCCAAGCCAAAACCCCAACACCCATTAAGAAATCAAATTCCCAAACTTCTCTTCTCTTCCAAAATCCCCAAAACCTCCATTGAAGACCAAGCTAAAGAACAAGCTATGGAGTTGGATTCTTGGATCTTTCTTCTCAGATTTTGATGGGATTTTTAATGTATAAGGTATGGTTATCCTTCATCCATATATAACCATTCATATATGGAGTCCTTTAAAACGTTTTCAAAACATCATTATAAGTCAAAAATCCTATCTTTCAATCTAGCCATGGGTTCATTCTCAAATTGATTTCAAACGCGTTCTAATGATGAATATGTGTTTGTATACTTATTTTATGATTAATTTCTATCCAATTTTATGAAGAACCCATGTTCCTCCTAATTTCCCAAATTAGCCTATAATTTGGGTCTTGTGATCTTGATTTGATGTTTATAGAATTATGATTAGATTGTATTGAATTATTTATTGCTATTACTTTCTATATTAATTGAATGTGAATTGTGGAGGAATGATCAAAGATGGTCATTAGCTTGGAGATTCGGTAAGTTGACCTATTTCTTCTAATTATCCTAGAATATACATTGAATTGTGTTGATTGGTACGGTCCACTTATTGTGGCGGTGTTTACATTCTTGTACATATTTATGTGTTATGATCATGGACTTGAAGGCAATATATGCAATATGAATTGATATGATGATTTCTATGTTAGGAAGTTGAAGGATTTAGCCTTGATTTTAATATCATGTTCCAAGTGAATTGATGTTATGTGATGTTATGCGTTTAGTCTTCTACACTGCTTGTTTAACCGAGGTGTGGAGATGATGGGTTATATGTATATGTGTGATGATAATGTTAGGGTTCGGTGTGGTCTATATGAATAATGATGAACAATATCCTTATAGCATGACCCCTACGCATATGAACCCTATATAAATGCCTGATCAAAGTATGCTAGGAGTCATATTCTATTGTTTAATAGGCACTTGCCTTCTTTAATGTAATATGAGTGTGTGTAGTCTATAGTCCTCAATACTCTATATTCTTGTATGACTTGAGACGTGAAGAATGTTGTACATGTTTTGTTGTTTTTAGAGGGTGGTTTCCTCAATACTATGTGATTGCCATTATGTGATCATGTTCACCAATGTACACACACTTCATACATATCTATGAGTAGGAAGATTCATGATGACTAAGGAAAGGTATAGTTCTCTTATGCATCATTACCTATTTCTGTGCATGTAAAGTATATGATTAATGAAGTTATGAACATGTGTTCCTAAATGTGTTTTTGTGAAGGTAGATCTCACATATATGTACACACACATGAATGTATGAATATGATATGATTATGTGAAATGAAATTCTCACATAATGTAGGATTTATGGTGAATGTAGAATTCTCACCATTGATAGGATTGAGCTATATGATATATGAGGGAGTAAGTCTCTAAGGCCTATTCTTTATGAACTAATGTTATCTAAAGGCTTACTGAAGTTTAAAAGGGAGTTATTGCTTAGCACCTAGTTAACATGACAAATGAGAGTGGGAGCTTGATGTCTCATAAGTTTGGCTTTCCACAAGAGAACCTTTAGGTTAGTAAGTTCGATTTCCCAAAATAAATGTTGTCTAATGAGATGGAAATCTTAACGCTAATTTAGTCAAGGTTTCATGAAGAAATCTCCTTTTTCCATATCTACGTTCCCACGTAGGATTGTAGCTTAGTGGATCCACCTAGAATAACTATGTACGAATGGTTGCACCTTTGGCAAGTGTTAACCCTCTCTTTTAGATGTGGTAGTAGAACACCGGATTCCATGTAGCTCACATGGTCTTTGTCGGTTATGGCTATCTATCTCGAAGGTTAATAATTAACTAAGATAAGAATATAAACTCTAATCTAATTTCCTTGAGAAGTGTACTTGGTATTGGAGGACTATGGACCCTACCTATACATTGTACTAGATGACTTCAAGAAACGATAGGATTGGAGACCCTTATGAAGTAAATGCTTATGTTATGTATGACTTGCATGAATGCATGTTAAGTGACCTTGTTATGTTAAGATATGAATTATGTCTTTGCATGTGAATTACACTTATGCCTTCTAAATGGGTTTACTTAGTATATGTGGGGATATGTGACTCCATGTGTACATTGCACATGTAAGCTTGTGAAGGGGTTATGAGGGTAGTTTTACCTATTATATGAACTAAGTGATTTATGACTAAGGTTGTAGTAAAGGAATGAGTCCTTATATAAATATATGAAGTATGTGGCCTTATTGCTAGTTGTAAATGACTATGTTATGACTTGTTGAATATGTTATGATTTGTTTAATATGTTATGACTTGTTGAGTATGTTATGCCTAATCTAGGGTGACTTGTTATGTACACTTGGTGGAAGTAGTATTATGGGATGCTACCTACACATTGCACTAGTGTGACTTAGGAGTTGTCTGTGGTGATGGTCCTTATGTGAAGTTGATGTCTATGAGATGTTTATGGTTCATGAATATATGTGCTTGTGTTCTGACTCATATTATGAAAGACTATTGTAGGTTGACCTCAAAGTGATACATTGTACTAAGTAGACTTGAGGGTTACTTAAGGAAAGAAGTAAGATAGAAGATAGGTAATGTATGGTATGCATTGAATATGTTTCAAAGTATGATAAATGGCTTTATGTGCTATTATGAGTAGTTTACATGGCTAGATTATGTTTGTGAACTATATTGAGCTTATATGTGCCTATGTTCTTGAAGTTTACTAAAAAGACATGTTGCATGATTTCAAACGAAATGTCCTCTTTAAATTCATATTTTTGCATGGTTGTCATACTTAGTGCATTCTTGTAGTAATAAAATTCTTTTTCATCTTTTTACACCAAGTGTTGGTGGTGATGGCTAGAGGATGTCTCCTAGGTGAAGAACTTGGATATATTTTCCAAGTTCAAAAAGAGGGATCCTTATGATTCAAGGATTTCTCTATGTCTAGTTCCTATTGAATTATGCAATAGCTTAGATATTATTTTATGTTGTTAAGGGCTGCGTCCCTATTCTATTCTATTGGGTTTTGTCTTAAGATGGAAAAGAGACTTAAAGTCTAACTATGTATTATGAAGTATTATCATATATATACAAAGTAATGTTCTAGCATATGATGTACTATGAAAAGTTTTAAATGTTCTGCTATTTTTACGATTATGCAATGAAATATGTCTAAGGGATTGTCTTAGACCTCCCAGAGCTCGACAACGCCGTGTTAATATTCGAGAATACCGTAACTTCTTGAGTATACCCTCGGGTCGCAACAAACTTGGCATCAGAGCATAAGATTTTGTGTTTTATCCTTAGGTTTCAGAGTCTCGTATTTCCAAGTCTACTAGAGTCTCGTTTCATTGGTCGTGAGTCGCGACACATTAAATGATACGGGAGGCTATAGGACGATCGAGTTTCCCTTCTTCTATTCTCATGTCGTGCCATAGAACTTAACTCTATAAGATCTTTCTGTTATATTTCGATGTCCGGTGGTCTTTTACATGTGATTTCTTTGATTCGGATGATGTATCAACGATTGAGGGAGAAAAAGGTGAGTTTTTAATGCTTGCCCTTATTTTATGGTTTGGTGAGTATATGTGAAGGTGAATTTTGTATATGTGGATGTGGTGCCATTTACGACTATAGGTGGCTTATGGGGAATGATATGTTATGTTAAGAAGTTTCATGATATAGTTATACCTTGTTAGTAGTTGTTATGGTTGAATGAAGTTCCCCTTGGAATGATAGAATGCCTTATGATTATGTAGGAGGGTAGCAGATATTATGGTGTAGGCACTAAAAGTATTGGAGAATGTGGTGAATAGTGAGAAAGATGAATGTTGTCTTTGTATATGTGAAATGCTTCATAGTTGTCCTTGTGTGTATTGGAACCTTTTATATAGGCTTTCTCCTAAGGAGACGAGATAGTGTGTTAAGCCTTGTAAAGTAATTGTGAAGTATGCTAGTTAATGGTAGAAACCTTATGACTAGTTAATGATTCCCTCTATGACCCTATTCTAAGATGGTAAAAAGGGGAAAAAGGAGTTTTATTCCATAAGTTTGAAGAATGATTACCCTAAGGTGACTTAGGGGGATTTATGGTATGTACCCCTTAGATCTTAAAGAGAAGGAGAGAATTGAAGTTGACCTACTTTGAAATGGTTAGTTGTCTTTTAAGCTTGAATTTGAGTACGGTTAATTGAGGAAGTGCTTAAATTTTACGTAGGCACGGTTGGTTGGAAAGTTCCACAAAAAATAGATGACCCTTGTAGGTTGGTCTTGACTTGAGTTGAACTTGGTGTTTAAGGTCATGATGTGCTTAGGCTTACCCCAAGTGGAGGATAATAGTCACGACCCGAAGGCACCCCCTAGAAGTTAGGGAAAACCTTTGAATCGTGACTGGGCGTACTTGACCCTTTGTGGTCTCTTACAAGCCCTCTAACTAGTGTTCATAACATAAAGCATGAAAATTAGTGCGGAATTAAAACTTTTCATGATAGCAATAATAAAATAAGCCTTTTCATAAACACTAGGAAATCTTGTCGTCACAAGCCAACATAAAGACACAATATAGAATCTTAGGGACATGACCCTTTACAATAAAAGAAATACAAATTAAGTCTTAACTAAGAAACTTCGATTCTCCAAAAGGCTTCCAACCTATGCTCATAAGGTATATAAAAAGTATAGGGTTAGTACAACAATGTGCTAAGTATGGCATACACAAAAACCTGTAAAAAGGGACATTTTTAGCAAGATAAGATTTCATACCAGTTTAATAAAACATTCACGAACTGATGAACAAAACAACATAAGAAACATCATTAAACACTTAAAGAAGACATCCCGTAATTTTAACTGAACAATACACATTACAGTAAGCACACCAAAACTTACAGTGAACCGACTCGAGCAAACGACTTCACATTAGTACTCTTCCAATAGGACTCTTAGGTCACACTAAGTGCAATGTGAGAGTAGCATCCCATAGTACCACTCCCACTAGCGCTCCTAATAGATTCACAAGGATTTGAGCACATTACCACAAGTTGACCAATGGATAAACTTAACAGTGAGCTATATCCTTAGCTTTACAGTGAAACACTTAAGACATTAAAGTAATTTTAAAAGCTTTATCTTAAACTAAAGACTCCAACAATGGTGAAATTCCAAAGTATTGCAAATGAGGAAATGAGTCCATTTCCGTAGGAGTTTCCCTACCCTAGGATAATCCCAGGATTCTCTAAGGTAAGGTATGAAGAAAACATCTAAACACTTCCTTCAATGCACACCCAAGAAAATCCTCAAGACTACCCCGTTCGGCTTACTCGCCTCGGGAGAATGAATCATCACTCAAAGACAAGACCTTAGAAGAAAACCCAACAAAACACCAAAGGCTTCTCTTTCGGAATGCCTACTTAGTGCAATGAGTAGGATGGCGTCCCATACCACCACCTACCCTAAGTAGTACATTCTTTTAGAAGTTTTGGCACCAAGTCTTCCCTTTCGGAAGGTCCTACTTAGTGCAAAGGATAGGTAGCGTCCCATACCACCAGCTACCCTAAGTAGTACGTTCTCTTAGAAGACCTGGTTCAATCAATTCACATAGGTATCACAGTAATTAGACAATTTATGTTAACCCCAATTGGATGAGGGATCCTCACTTGCCTAGAGTAAGGTGATACTTCTTAGCTTTTAGATGGCTTTTCCAATAGCTATACCTATGCGGGCACATAGTTAAGGGATAGAGAGATTGCTAGTAAGTGACTATTTCTCTACTAACAAGGAGTACTCATCTCCAGAGGTATAAGGGAATATGACATCTCAACTCATGAATCGTATTCCACCTCTTCTTCCTAACTTCTCGGTGCTAGGCATAACTCCCCACGGATTCTCACATTATAAACTATAGGTTAAGGATACTAGCGAATGCCATACCTCAACTCATGAAGTGCATTCATCCTTCAACCTATCTAGGAAAGCTCATCAGGAATGTGAGGTTTCTACGAGACACTTCATCTCAACTCATGAAGAGTGCCCACCTGAAGACTCCCCTTCCTACTAAACATAGCTTCATTCATTCACTTAAAGTGTGTGTGTGTACATGTAAGACCACCTTGCATATAATTATCATTTCATATACATTACTTCTAAACGTGCTTTAGACTTTCATTTAACATCTTACACACTTTACATACTTCACTTAGTCACATTCTTCAGTTAGACCAAAATCTAGGTCAAACATACCATTTAAGCTTCACAATCACAAAACAAGACCCATTTACCATTTCTATTGATTCTACAATTTAGACCTTCAAGGTCACATTCCCAATACATAATAAACACTACCAATTCTACAAATAAGAACCGCTACCAAGAAGGTGGACAATATCACTCAAGATCAATTTATCACAAGAACAATACAATATAAGCAACTCTTCAATTTACTAATCCATAACAACCTATAAGCATTTTATTATTAATTCATCATAATAAGGCCCTTAGGGCAGTAGCTAAAGCACCATTACAACACAATAAAACCAAAGTTCCTTTTATAGATAAATATGCTCATTTGACCCATTTCATAAACCACCATTTGAAAGGAAACTTTAACATTATTTCATTATGGTTTTAACATTGGAATCACCAACTAACATTAATAACATCCTTAATTTATCATTAGAAACTTTTTCATGCAACACCCATATTGGGTTGAAGATAATAGAAGTTAGGGTTGAAAACCCTTCTTTTGAAATTCATTGGAAATGGCTTCTCAAAAGAAAGGGTATTAAAGAATGGATACCATACCTTTAATCGAAGGAAATCCACTAATTTTGGTGAAGAAACACGACCAAAGCATCCCTCCTTTCCCTCCTTGAATCTTCGCTTCTATGATGACTTTGAGAGAGTTTTCTTTTTAGAGAGAGAGTTTGAATATTGATGTGAGGGTCTTGTCTAGGTCTAGGGTTTAAAACTATTTTATATAACCTAAAAATATTAAAAACCTAGGGTCTTAAAATACTTGGGGTGTATTTACATATACACCCCAAATTAGGCAGCAGCTTCACAGACTTTCAGGACCTCCTACACGAGACCTTCACCAACGGACCGTCTGTGCATCAACGGACTGTTGGTAGGGTCTCATGGGTGGATACTTATCTCCAAAATGGAGCCTGGCCACCAAGACCTTCTGGTTCAATCGACTCCCTAGGTCTATGGACCGTTGGTGGACCAACGGACCGTCGTTAGGGTCGTCTATGGCCACTGCTTTTTGGGAATTTTCCCCAAGTCCTGGGTCCTTCATCTAGAGCCCCTTGTGGGTCCTAGATGGGGTCGTTCCCGGACGTTAAACCCATAAACTAAGTCTTCTAGGTCTTAGGAACATCCCACCTTAGTTTCAAGGAAAACAAACACGTAAAACTCATCCAAACACAACAAGACCAAGAATTACATTCTAAGGCATACCTTTCGAACGTTATGGACGTTCGTTGTCGATTGAACTCCAAAATTAACCAAAATTCACACAATGCACAAGGAAACTAAAATAACTCAGTTAACTTAAAATAAATTCAAGAAACAACAACGAGGCTGTAGTTCACCTTAGTTCATTTTGCGGCGTTATATTCTCCCCCACTTGGAATAACATTCGTCCTCGAATGACACTTAAATTTTAAGAACAACAAGGAATTACTTAGCATCACATAATAATTTTAGATCATGATCAAAACATCAACAATAAAAGCATCAACTAGCAAGGAACATCATTTCACACTTTCAACACTTAGCAACATTGGCAACTTTTGCCAAACTTCACAAATTTAAAACTCAACCTTAAACTTCTTTTGTGAGGAACTACCTCCTCCAACATTAAACATGCTCATATACCATACTTTTACACACATTGAAACTTAAATTCGAGACAAATTAATTTTCTTCAAAAAATCAAAATTCTACAGTGAAGTTCACTATGTTCACTGCCAAGCTACCAAAATTTTTCAAAAATTCATTCTTTAAGCAATTCATCAATATGACATGATCATATGAACTATTAAACCACATAAACTCATTTCACAACACAAAATCAACAACAAAAAAGACTTAAGACTTACCAAAACCATTAATCCGGATTAATTTTCCTTGCTAGCCCCCATCACATAGGTTCTTCTTGCGAGCATTAGGATCTAGGGAAGCTTGATTGACATTCTTCCCCCTTGATTTCAGGTTTGGGAAATCCCTCATCTTTTGGACCTTATTACCACATGAAAAACAACCATCTGTACTGGCAAGACACTTACCCCCATGTTGCTTGCCACAAGTAGGGCACCTAGCCCTTTCATAGGAATGACCACCACCTTGAGAATGTTGGCTTGGAGCCGTATCCTTGTTTCCCATGGGAGATCTTGGGGATAAAACCTCTTTTTAGACTTTGGTGACTAGAATTATCCGACCTAGGTCTCTTACCCTCTTGCCTTATCTCTCTAATTTTGGACTCCTCAATTTGTTGTGCGTAAACCATGAGCCTAGAGATATCCATATCATTAAGAAGCATTGTCGTACGACACTCTTATTCCACCAAGCTAGACACTCCCATCACAATTTTTTTCATCCTAGCCCTAGGGTTGGCTACCATAGTCGGGGCATACTTAGACAGTTGGATAAATTTGAGAGAGTAATCTTGCACACTCATTCCGCCTTGACGAAAGTTCATGATCTCAACCATTTTATTCTCCCTCCACTCTAGGGGAAAGAATATATCTTGGAAAGACTTTTTGAATTCCTCCCAATAAGCCACACCTCTTACTAAGGGTCTCCCACCTTCTATTGCTCATACCACACTTGAGCAAAATCCTTAAGTTGGTAAGGGGCAAATTCCGCTTTCTCCCTTGGGGTCACACCCATATCATCTACCACCTTGAAAACCTCATCTATGAAGCATTGTGGATCTTCATCTACCTTAGTACCATGAAAAGTGGGAGGGTTCATCCTCATGAAATCACGAATTCTAGAAGAGGGTGTTGTAGCATTTGGTTGGGGCCTATCTCCTTGGTAAGCTTGGCCCACAAAGTGATTATTGACGACATGAGCTTAAGCCGTCATGAGTTGGGTCAAGTTCACTAGGGTAGCCCTCAACTCCGCATTAGTCATATCACCTTCAACAAAAGGAGCTTGAGGAGTAAGAGACACTTGAGGTCCTTGAGGTTCCGTAGGCACTTGAGGATCTTGAAGGGGAACCTCCACATTTTGTTCCTCCTCTAGACCAACAATAGGAACTTGGTCACGGAGAGAGATCCTCTCATTAGCTATACCACCCTCCTCCCTTCTAGCCGTCGATCTCCTCGTATTCATGTCCTAAAAACACAAAAAGAAGAGATTGAGCAAAGACACCTTATTAACTCAACTCTAAGTCACGATACTAGAATAGAGAAGAATGTAAAACTTCTATCATCCTATAGCCTCTTGTCCATGGATGTGTCGCGACTCACACCAATGACCAAGATACTACTAGATATCGCTTGTGAGACTTTTAGACCTTAAACTATTTCCCAAACCTTATGCTTTGATACCAAGTCCGTAACGACCCGAAAGCACCCCCTAGAAGTTAGGGAATACCTTCGAATCGTGACCGGGCGTACTTGACCTTTTGGGGTCTCATACAAGCCCGCTAACTAGCGTTCATAACATAAAGCATGTAAGGTAGTGCGGAATTAAAAAAATTCACGATAGTAATACTAAAATAAGTCTTTTCATAAATACTAGGAAATCTTGTCGTCACAAGCCAACTTAAAGACATAACGTAGAATCTTAGGGACACGACCCTTTACAATAAAAGGACATACAAATTAAGTCTTCATATAGAAACTAGGAAACATAAACTATGTCCTCGAATATATGAGGACATACCAAATTCTTGAGAGATAGAATTCCCAAGCTTCAACTTCGATCCTCCAACAGGCTTCCAACCTATACTCATAAGGTATATAAAAGTATGGGTTAGTACAACAATGTACTAAGTATGGTATATGCAAAAACCTGTAAAAAGGGACATTTTTAGTAAGATAAGCTTTCATGCCAATTTAATAAAACATTCATGAACTTATGAACAAAACAACATAAGAAACATCATTAAACACTTAAATAAGAATTCCTATAATTTTACCTCAACAATACACTTTACAGTAAGCACACAAAAACTTATGGTAAACCGACTCGAGCATACAATTTCACATTAGTACTCTCTTCCAATAGGACTCATAGGTCATACTAAGTGCAATGTGAGAGTAGCATCCCATACTACAACTCCCACTACCACTCCTAATGGATTCCCAAGGATTTGAGCACGTTACAACAAGTTGACAAAAGGATAAACTTAACAGTGAGCTATATCCTTAGCTTTACAGTGAACCACTTTAAGACATTAAAGTAATTTTAAAAGCTTTACATTAAACTACAGACTCCAACCATGCTGAAATCCTAAAGTATATCAAATGAGGAAATGATTCCATTTTCATAGGAGTTTCCCTACCTTAGGATAATCTCAAGATTCTCTAAGGTAAGGCATGAAGAAAACGTCTAAACACTTCCTTCAATGCATACCCAAGCAAATCCTCAAGACTACCCCGTTCGGCTTACTCGCCCCGGGAGAATGAATCATCACTCAAAGACAAGAACTTAGAAGAAAACCCAACAAAACACCAAAGGCTTCCCTTTTGGAATGCCTACTTAGTGCAATGAGTAGGATGGCGTCCATACCACCACCTACCCTAAGTAGAACATTCTTTTATAAGGTTTGGCACCAAGTCTTCCCTTTCGGAAGGTCCTACTTAGTGCAATGGATAGGTAGCGTCCCATACCACCACCTACCCTAACTAGCATGTTCTTTTAGAAAACTTAGTTCATTCAATTCAAATAGGTATCACACTAATTAGACAATTTATCATTTTCATTACTTTTGTGGGGGGTTAGCTTAACTGACAAAGACTATGAGATCTAGGCATGGAATCCCGATATTAACCCCTATCGGATGAGGGATCCTCACTTGCCTAGAGTAAGGTCTTACTTTTTATCTTTTACATGGCTTTTACAATAGCTATGCAAATGCGGGCACATAGTTAAGGGAGAGAGAATGCTACTAAGTGACTCATTCTCTACTAACTAGGAGTACTCATCTCCAGAGGGATAAGGGAATACGACATCTAAACTAACGAAGCGTATTCCATCTCTTCTTCCTATCCTCTCGGTGCTAGGCATAACTCCCAACGAATTCTCACATTATAGACTATAGGTTAAGGATACTTGTGAAGGACACATCTCAACTCACGAAGTGCATTCATCTTCCAATCTATCTAGGAAAGACCATTAGGAATAGTGAGGTTGCTACTAGACACTTCATCTCAACTCACGAAGAGTGCCCAACCCAAGACTCCCCTTCTTACTAAACATAGCTTCATTCATTCACTTAAAGTGTGTTTGTGTACATGTAAGCACACCTTGCATATAAGAATCATTTCATATACATTAATTCTAAACATGCTTTAGACTTTCATTTAATATCTTACACACTTTACATACTTCACTTAGTCACATTCTTCAATTAGACCAAAATCTTGGTCTAACATTCCATTTAAGCTTCACAATCACAAAACAAGACCCATTTACCAATTCTATTCATTGTACAATTTAGACGTTCTTGGTCACATTCTCAGTACATAATAAAACAGTACCAATTCTACAAATAAGCCCCGCCACCAAGAAGGTGGACTATACCACTCAAGATTAATTTATCATAAGAACAAAACAATATAAGCAACTCTTCAATTTACTAATCCATAACAACCTATAAGAATTTTATCATTAATTAATCATAATAAGTCCCTTAGGGAAGTAGCTATACCACCATTATAACACAATAAAAACCAAAGTTCCTTTTATACATAAATATTCTCATTTGACCCATTTCATAAACCACCATTTGAAAGGAAACTTTAATATGATTTCAGTAGGGTTTTAACATTAGAATCACCAAATAACATTAATCAAATCATTAATTTATCATTAGAAATTTTTTCATGCAAGACCCATATTGGGTTGAAGATAATAGAAGTTAGGGTTGAAAACCCTTCTTTTGAAATTAATTGGAAATGGCTTCTTAAATGAAAGGGTATTAAAGAATGGATCCATACCTTCAAGAGAAGGAAATACAATAATTTTGGTGAAGAAACACGTCCAAAGCATCCTTCCTTTCCCTCCTTGAGTCTTCGCTTCTATGGTGACTTTGAGAGAGTTTTCTTTTTAGAGAGAGAGTTTGAATATTGAAGTGAGGGTCTTGTCTAGGTCTAGCATTTAAAACTATTTTAATATAACCTAAAAACACTAAAATTATCAACCTAGGGTCTTAAAATACTTGGGGTGTATTTACATAAACACCCCAGGTTGGGCAGCAACTTCACAGACTTCCAGGCCCTCACAGACGAGACCTTCACCAACGGACCGTCTGTGCATCAACAGACCGTTGGTAAGGTCTCGTTGGTGGATACATAGCTCCAAAATGGAGCCTGTCCACCATGATTTTCTGGTAAAATCAACGCCCTAGGTTGACGGACCGTTGGTGGACCAACGGACCGTCCTTAGGGTCATCGATGGCCACTGCTTTTTGGCAGTTTTACCCAAGTCTTGGGCCCTTTATCTAGGGCCCCTTGTGGGTCCTAGGTGGGGTCGTTCCCAAACTTTAAACCCCTAAACTAAGACGTCTAGGTCTTACGAACATCCCACCTTATTTTCAAGCAAAATAAACACATAAAACTCATCAAAACACAACAAGACACAGAAGTACATTCTAAGGCATACCTTCCGAACATCATGGACGTTCTTGGTTGATTGAACTCCAAACTTAACCAAACTTCATACACTACCTAAGTACACTAAAATAAATCATTTTAACTTAAAATCAACTGAAGAAACAACCACGAGGCTCTGGTTCACCTTAGTTCGTTTTGGGGCATTATAATAATGTGCATAGATGGCAAGATTTTTAGTACCCTTGATTCCCATATATTGAGTTCCCTTGAAATTCTCTAGGTTGAAAATCACCTTGAAGTGTTGGTGAGAAGGATGTTCATAAGATTATATCACAAGAGAGGGATGATGTGCTTAGTTAATAGGGTTTGTAAGTTATGATTCCTTTGAGTTTAGAGGAGTTGCTCTTAAATGAGTTTATCATAAGCGGGGGAGGATGATTTGAGTAGTAAGGGTTTAGATATCCCAATATTTTCCTTCTATTCTTACTCAAGCTTGAAACAAAAAAGCTCCTAAGTGGCTTGTACATGATAGGAGTCTTGCATAAAAGGATAAGTTTCATGTTCTCCATATGTCATTTATGTCTTAAATGACACTATATTATGCATATTATTAAAGGTCATTATTGCATGAAAAAGGAAATTTTCATAAATTTGCATGTTTATCATGTTGTTGTGCATCATTATATGATAAATGTGGAATTTGATTTCGTGAGATAGCGTATTGAGCATGCTTTATGTCTCTTATTATGTGTGGTATTTGTCCCCACAATGAACAATTGAGTCTCCTTTAAATAAGATAATATGAGTCTCTTTGAAAAATGTTTTATATGTTTTAGTGTCATTCGAGGACGAATGTCGTTCTAAGTGGGGGGAGCATTGACACGCCCTCAAGATGAACTAAGGTAGCTAGAGCCTCACATGTGCCTAAAAATGTTAATAACATGTTAATTAAGTATTTTATATATTGTATAATTGATTTAAAGTTTGGAGGTCAAACGTCGAAGAACGTCCAAGACGTTCGAAAGTTGGTCTTTAGACGTGCTAGTTAGTCCTGGTATGTTTGGCTTGAGTTTATGTGTTTTTTGGAGTTGATAATCAGTTTTTTTGATCCTATTACCTTAATAGACATGCCAAGGGTCAAAACTTCTAGGTACAACCCCCAGGAGACCACCCGAAGGGCCCCCAAAGAGGACCCAAACCTTCGACAAGAGGCTGTCCAAGGCAGCGAGCAGGGCAAGATTTGGACTTGACCTGTGCGACGCGTGCCTAGAACACACCTCACTGTCCCAAAAGTTATTTGCGGTAGAATTAGGAGGCGTCCCCGCGACGCAGAACCCACTCCCAGATCCGGTTGCGTCGTTTTTAAGTCAATTTTGACAAGGCTAAGATTCCCAATTCGTGTGGGGGTATTTTGGTAACTTAGGGGAAATTTTATTAACTTTTTAGGACCTTTTTAAACCCTTTACCAATCAAAAACCCTAACACCCATTAATAAATCAAATTCCCAAAGGTTTGCTATCTTTCAAAAACCCCAAAACCTCTATTGAAGACCAAGCTCAAGACCAAACTATGGCGTTGGATTTTTGGAGATTTATTCTCAAAAATTTCATGGGATTTTTAATGTATAAGTTATGGTTATGATTCATACATAGATAACCATTCATCTATGGAGTCCTTCCAAAGGTTTTCAAAATATGATTCTAAGTCAAAAATCCTATCTTTCAATCTAGCCATGGGTTCATTCTCAAATTGATTTCAAAATCATTATAATGATGAATATATGTTTATATATTGATGTTATGATGAATTTCTATCCAATTTTATGAAGAACCCATGATCCTCCTAGTTTCTCAAATTAGCCTATAATTTTGGGTCTTGTGATCTAGATTAGATGTTTATACAATTATGATTAGATTGTATTGAATTGTTTATTGATATTACTTTCTATATCAATTGAATGCGAAATGCGGAGGAATGATCAATATGATCATTAGCTTGGATATTTGGTAAGTTGACCTATTTCTTCTAATCATCCTAGAATGTACATTGAATTGTGTTGATTGTTATGGTCCACTTATGGTGGCGGTGTTTACATTCTGGTACATATTTATGTGTTATGATCATGGCCTTGAAGGAATCAGATTAAATATGAATTGATATGATTATTTCTATGTTAGGAAGTTGAAGGATTTAACCTTGATTCTAATATCATGTTCTAAGTAAATTGACGTTATGTGATGTTATGTGTTTAGTCTTCTATACTACTTGTTTAACCTAAGTTTAGAGATGATGTTATATGCATATGTGTGATGATAATTTTAGGGTTAGGTGTGGTCTATATGGATAATGATGAAGAATATCCTTATAGCATGACCCCTACCGATATGAACCTTTTATGAATGTGTGATCACAGTATGCTAGGAGTCTTATATTCTATTGTTAAATATGTACTTGCCTCCTATGATGTAATGTGAGTGTGTATAGTCTATAGTCCTCAATACTCTATATATTTGTATGACTTGAGACTTGAACAATGTTGTACATGTGTTGTGGTCTTTAGAGGGTGGTTTCCTCAATACTATGTGATAGACATTATGTGATCATGTTGACCAATGTACACACACATTTCATGCATATCTATAAGTAGGATAGATTCAGGATGACTAAGGAAAGGGATAGTTCTCTTATGCATCATTACCTCTTTCTGTGCATGTAAAGTATATGATTAATAAAGCAATGAACATGTGTTCCTAAATGTGTTTATGTGAAGGTAGATATCACATATATGTACACACATGAATGTATGAATATGATATGATTATGTGAAAGGACATTCTAACGTAATGTAGGTTCTATGGTGAATGTAGAATTCTAACCCTAGATACCTTGGAGCAATATGATATATGATGGAGTAAATCTCTAAGGCCTATTCTTTATGAACTAATGTTATCTAAAGGATTAATGAAGTTTAAAAAGGGAGTTATTGCTTAGAAACGAGTGAACATGACAAATTAGAGTGGGAGCTTGACGTCTAGTAAGTCTGGCTTTCCATAAGAGAACCTTCATGTTAATAAGTCCGGGTTCCCAACCTAGAGGTTATCTCATGAGATGGAAACCTTCACGCTTAGTTAGTCAAGGTTTCTAGAAGCAATCTTCTTGTTCCATATCTATGTGCCCTTATAGGACTCTAGCTTAGTGGATCCACCTAGAATAGCTATGTACAAATGGTTGCACCTTCGGCAAGTGTTAACGCTCTCTTTTCGGTGTGGGAGTAGAACACCGGGTTCCATGTAGCTCACATGGTATATGTTGGTTATGGCTATGTCTCCCGAAGGTTAATAATTAACTAAGATAAGAATATGAACTCAAATCTAAATTCCTTGAGAAGTGTACTTGGTATGGGAGGACTATGGACCCTACCTATACATTCCACTAGATGACTTCAAGAAAAGATAGGATTGGAGACCTTTATGAAGTAAATACTTATGTTATGTATGACTTGTATGAATGCATGTTCACTGACCTTGTTATGTTAAGATATGAATTATGACTATGCATGTGAATTACATTTATGGATTCAAAATGGGTTTACTTATTATATGTGGGTTTATGGGACTCCATGTGTACATTGCACAAGTAAGCTTGTGAAGGGGTTATGAGGGTAGTTTTACCTATTATATAAAGTAAGTGATTTATGACTAAGGTTGTAGTAAAGGAAAGAGTCCTTATACGATGATATGAAGTATGTGACCTTATTTCTAGTTGTAAATGAATATGTTATGAGTTTTTTAACATGTTATGCCTAATCTAGGGTGACTTCTTAGGTATACTTGGTGGAAGTAGAATTATGGGATGCTACCTACACATTGCACTAGTGTTACTTAGGAGTTGTCTGTGGTGATGGTCCTTATGTGAAGTTGATGTCTATGGATTATGATATATGTGCTTGTGTTATGAATCATATTATGAAAGACTATTGTAAGGTGACCTCAAAGTGATACATTGTATTAAGTAGACTTGAGGGTTACTTAAGGAAAGAAGTAAGATAAAAGAGGTTTAATGTATGGTATGTATTGAATATATTCCAAAGTATGATAAATGGCTTTATGTGCTATTATGAGTAGTATCCATGTCTATATTATGTTTGTGAACTATATTGAGCTTATATGTGCCTATGTTCATGAAGTTTACTAAAAATACATGTTGCATGATTTCAGACGAAATATCCTGTTTAAAAATGCTTGTTTTGCGCATGGTTGCCATAGTTAGTGCATTCTTGTACTAATACCATTATTTTTCATCTTTTGCACCAAGTGTAGGTGGTGATGGCTAGAGGACGTCTCCTAGGTGAAGATATTGGATAGATCTTCCAAGTTCAAGAAGATGGATCTATATGATTCAAGAATTTCCCTATGTCAAGTTCCTATTCAATTAAGTAATCACATGGATATTATTTTATGTTTTTAAGGGCCGTGTCCCTATTATATTATATTGGGTTATGTCTTAAGATGGCAAAGAGACTTAGAGTATAACTATATATTATGAAATATTTTTATATATATGAAGTAATGTTCTAGCATATGATGTGCTATGAAAAGTTTTAAATTTTCCAATATTTTTACGATTATGCAATCAAATATGTCTAAGGGCTTGTCTTAGACCTCCGAGAGGTCGACGATGCCGTGTTAAGATTCGAGAATATGGTAACTTATATGGTATACCCTTGGGTTGTAACATATGTTCAAGGACATGGACTATGTTTTAGTTTCCTTTTCTAAAGACTTTGTACTAGACTATAGTTTCTTTTCAAATTGATGTAAAGGTTGTGACATATGATATCCACTCATGTCTAAGATGGCTTATGACGAGACATGGTTCATTCTTATGTTTCTAAAAAAAAAGTTTGTATATTATGGTGAAAAGTTTTAATTCTTCCCGACATTTCATATATATGCGATGAAAGATGTCTAAGGGCTTGTATAAGAACTCCGAGAGGTGGAGTACGCTGCGTGATGACTAAGGGGTGCTCCCAGGTCATTACAAACTTGGTATCAGAGCATAAGGTTATGAAGTAGTTTAGGATTCAAGGTCTCATAATGCCACGTCTAATAGAGTCTTGTTCATCGGTGGTGAGTCATGTAACATCTATGAGGGAGAGGCTATAGGACGATAGAAGTTTATTTTTTTTATTACTCATGTGTCATTCAATAGAGTTTAGGTTATGCGTGTATATTTCCAATTTCTTCTCTTTTGTTTATAGGATATGAATACAAGAAGGATGCCGCAATAAGAGTTGGTGAGGAAGTGGTAAATGAGGGAGTTCCTTCCCGAGGTGAACAAGTTCCCAAAGGTGTTCAAGTTTCTTAAGTTGAACAAGTCCCTATAGGTAATCAAGGGAATGAAGTTCTGGGGGTTCCCCCGTACATGACTAATTAGAAAGTTAGAGGAGCTCTTCTTACCCTATCCCAAGCCATGACGACTCAAGCGAATCGAGATGTAGGGCCTAGTATGAATGCTCTTGAGAGTACCATGACCTCTAGGTTGAGAGACTTTGTGAGGATATATCCTCCTACATTTCACGGCTCTATGGTGTGAGAGGATCCCCAAGCCTTCTTGAATGAGGTGTCTAATATAGTACATGCTATGGGGTGACTTCTAGGGAGAAGGCGGAGTTGATCTTTGTAACATTCCAAAAAGGCAAGGCCTAAGATTGAGCCTCACATATGGGTCTAAGGTGTGAAACATTTTTTTAAGACCTAAATTAATGTTTAAAAGTCATCCAAGAACTTTTAGATTCAAGACGTCAAGAAACACCCATGATGTTTGAAAACTAGCTAGGTTGAACTAGTTGACGTCGCTAAGTTTGGTTAAGGTTTAGGAGGGTCAAACGAAGTCTAAAACTTGTAAAAACTCATTAAATATGTAAAATGTAGTATATAGGGTCTAAAATCTCGATAACGACTCCCCAAGGACCATTCGAAGGGTCCTTGAGGAGGACCCCAACATAGGTAGGCAGGTCGCCAAAGCAGCTTTCGTGAAGCAACAATCAAGGGGCTGCTGCGTGACACGAAGCCCACATGAGGTCTAATTTTTCAGATCACTTTTCAAAAATAAAATTGGGAATTATCCTTGCGACGAAGAGCCACTTCCCAGATTCGTTGAAATCGTATTTTATACATTTTGACTTCACAAAAAGACTCATTTAAGTGAGGAATGTTTTGGGTAATTTAGGGGGTGATTATATATAGCCTAAGGTTCATTTTTATGTCATTTTTAACTCACCCAAACAAATTTCCAGAATAAAACCCAAAAGCTCTGATCTCTCTCTACTTTCTCTCACCCAAAATCCTCCATTGAAGGAAGAACAAAGCTTGAAGAAGAAGACAAATTTATCTAAGATTTCACTTCAATTTCATGGATTAATCTTCATTAAGGTATGGATTCTTCACTCTAGAGGTTCCTTTCCCCAAGAGGTCCTTTCAAAGTTTATTTATAGATTACCCAATTACATGGGGTTTTCCAATTGTAATGGGTTTTCTTCTAAACTTCAAATTGATGATAAATTGTGATTGAATATGACTAATTAAGTGTTTATTGTTGGTTAATTGATGTTAATTGATGCAATTTCATGTATATCATGTCCCTTTTCCCCAATTCCCCAAATCTTGGATCTTGCTTATGAATTGATGGGAATTGAACAATGTATGGATTGTTAGACTTGTTTTATTATCTATTCTAGTTCATTTATGGACTGCCTAGGTAATGTATTGTTGACATGGGATCTATTTCTTGAAAAATTCATGATGAAACCTATTCCTCTAACCCTAGGTTATGAATTGAAGTTAACTTGGATAGTGATGAAGCAATTGACCTAGCTATTGTGTTAATTACTAATATGTGATGGGTTGAATTGGATGGTTGATGGTAAGACCATGAATGATTTGTTGTGAAGGATATTTGGTAAGTCTTATATCCTAACCTTTACTTCAATTATGATTACTTGTGTTAAGTGATGAAGTTACATTGAAGTATACCTTATGATGAGATTGATAAGGTTGGTGTGATGTTGAATTGAAATGTCTTGACTATGGTTTGTGAGTTGTTGGATAATATGTAAATGTTATAAGAATGGTGATAACTTACCAATGTGTCTTATTATGAGTGACTATGTAAAAATGTGCTAACCTCACATGTATGAATTGTAATGAAAGGAAAATACTCATGCAATTCATATTGATCTATGATGATGAATATTATATAAGATATATACCCTATGACCTAACTAAGCTATGATTATTAATAACGGCATTAAATACATTTCAAAAGGGACTCTAGCTTAGCACCGAGTGAACTTGTAGATGAAGGTTGGCGCCTTCCCAAGGAGGGAAGGTAGGGTTCACCATAGTCCTCACGGGGTGGATAGCCTCATAGTCCAAAAAAAGGCATAGAGTGACGTTTCCATGAAAACCCCCAAGCTCCATAAATTATGTTACCACCATAAGAATACTAGCTTGTGAATCCACCTACTATGTTCATGTTTGGCTCTACCTAGGCAGGTAGACCACCTTCCATTGGTGTAAGGTTTTACAACACCGGATTCCACACTTAGATCTTGTGGTCTATGTCGGTTAAGGCAAGTGTTCCCGAAAGTAAAATGAAGTGATGGAGTGAACACTAACTAGGGTGACTTAAGAGGATTGACTTAGCTTAGGTAGGGGTATGGGACTCTACCTATGCCTTGCACTAGTTTCCCTTGAGGGAAGCCTTAGGAGGTTGTTATTATGTTCTATAATGTATATGTTATGTATGTGTTGACTCTTATATGTTAATGACAGTATGTGATATGGGTTCCATTTATGAACATGTAATTGTTCTCCATTGTTAAAGTATGATGATGTTATCTCTTAATGATATAGTATGTGAAGTTGGGCATTGCTTACAGTTCTTGTTGAGTTTACTTAGTTGAGTAAGGTTATGGGGCTTTACATAGCCAATTGCACTAATGGACTTAACGGGAGTTCATAATTAATTTTCTTGCTTTGGTTATGTTGTAATGAACTCTTATATGTGCTTGTTGATGATATAACTTGATGATAGAGTTGTCTTGGTTATGTGCTCAATTGTATTATATATAGTCTTGACTTAAGAGTTACGTGTTTTACTGGCTTATATGATTTTTGGGATATGCATAATGTTTTCAAACTAAATTAGCACGTTTTGAAGTAATGTCCTTTTAACATGATTTCACTTATCTTATGTTCATATACTCATAATTAGTACAAGTGTGTACTAACCCATTATTTATGTTTACTAAAAATGTAGGATTCGGCCGTTGAGCTTATAGAAGGACTTTGAAGACAATTTGGATATTCTCCAAGAGTTCGGTAGGTCCTCACTTTCCAAGGACAATGCCACTATCAAGCTATTGATGTTGTTCTAGTTATAAGACTTCTAGTTCTTTCCTTTGAAGACGATTGTTGTATAGCCTATATGAGGCTCTTTATTGTATTGAAGTATGGGTTAAGCCAAATTGTTGAATTCGTTTTAGATGGTTTAATATGAGACATATTAAAGACTTCTTATGATATTATGTTCCTATATAGGTATATAAAATAAAAGTAGAAGACTATGTAATCTTCTTATACGAAGGGACTATAGTGTGCAAGAGAGAGTGTAAGTAAAGCTCTAAGTAAAAGTAATCAAAATAATTTAAATTTTCTGCATTTTTAAGTAAAGCTAGTCTTTGTCCTCTTCGAGGGTGATGACGCCGGTTACGTCTAGGGGGTGCTCCTCGGATGTGACAAACTTGGTATCAAAACATGAGGTTGAATACCTTTAGGATTTATGTCTCATTAAACAACGTCTATGTATATTCTTATTCATAATTGTGAAGCACGCCACACTTATGAATGAGAGACTATGTGATGCTTAGGAAACTCTCATCTTCTTATAATCCCATGTCGTGCCTCTAGAGTCTACTTTATGTGTGCTTTTACCTAAACCTTGTATGGTAGTTATAGGAATGAATGCCCGAAGAGCAGCTACAAGAAAGGCCGAGGAAGGCATCGTTAATGCGGGAGCACAAGACAACCAAGTTCCTCCACATGAAGAAGTTGCTATGGATAATCAAGTTCCTATTGCTCCTCTTCCTATGGTGGATGGGGATATAAGGGCAACATTTCTCCAAACGGAAATAGCCATTACAACCCACGCACAACTTGTCACTATTGAAGAACAAGCTATGAAGGCCCAATCTAATCGGGAGTTTGTAACCCGAGAAAACCAACAAGTTAGCACCATGGCCTCCACTTTTAGGGATTTCACTAGGATGAATCCCCCTACTTTCTATGGTTCAAAAGTTGAGGAGGACTCCCAAGATTTCATTGATGAAGTCTACAAAATTCTTTATGCTCTGGGGTTGACTACTAGTGAGAAAGCCGAGTTAGCCACTTACCAACTCAAAAATTTGTCCCAAACTTGGTACGTCCAATGTAGAGACAATAGGCCTTTAAGGGTCGGACCGGTGACATAGGAGATCTTTAAGAAGACTTTTATTGATCGGTTCTTTCTCAGAGAGAAGAGGGAAGACAAAGTGGATGAATTCATCAAACTTCCTCAAGGCGATATGTGTGTACTTGACTACTCTTTGAAATTTACTAAATTGTCAAAGTATGCTTCTTCTTTGGTTTCTGACCCTAGGGATGAAATGAGCCGCTATGTGATGGGAGTGTTGGATGAATTGAAAGAAGAATGTCGTTTGGCTATGCTACATGATAATATCAATATTTCTCGTCTCATGGTTCATGCTCAACAAGTGGACGAGACTAGGGTGAAGAGAAAGAGTAGGGAAGCAAATAGGGCCAAGTCTTTTGATGGTGATTCTTCAAATAGTAGGCTTGATATCCAAGACAAGCCTAGTTTCAAAAAGGGGTTCTCCAATCAAGTTCCTTCCAAGTTCCCTAAGGCTCGTGATGATAGGGTGTCTAACCCTAACCCTCAAAAGGAAAGGGGTACTAGTTCATCAAGTAAGAATCTAACTTGTGGAATGTGTGGAAAGAAGCATTATGGTGATTGCCTCATTGGGACAGACAGTTGCTTTAGTTGTGGTAAAAGTGGGCAAAAAGTTTGAGATTTCCCAAATTTGAAGAGGCAAGACAAGGCGACTGGACAAGCAAGTGGTTCTAATGTTGATGCTCCTAAGAAGCACTTTTGTGCTCTCCGCTCTAGGGGTGAGCAAGAGACTTCTCTCGATTTGGTGACCGGTATGTTGAAAGTCTTTTCTATTGGTGTATATGCTTTACTTCATCCTGGTGCTAATTTTTCATTTGTTACTCCTCTAATAGCTAAAAAGTTTTACAATTTGCCCGATATTTTGAATGAACCTTTTATGGTGACTACCCCAGTTGGTGAGTTAGTTGTTGCTAAGAGAGTATATATAAATGTTCATACAATGTTTCCCAAAGAGTTACTCATGTGGAGTTAGTAGAACTCGATATGGTTGATTTGATATTATTTTGGGTATGGATTGATTTTATGCTTGTTTCACTTCCATAGATTGCTGAACAAGGGTGGTGAAGTTTAACTTTCAAAATGAACCCGTTTTAGAGTGGAAGGGGGGTGGATTGTATTCCTAGAGGTCGTATCATTTCTTGTTTGAAATCTTGTAAGATGATATCCAAAGGGTGTTTATACAAAATTGTGAAAGTGAAAGATTTAGACTATGAGATTCCTCATATTGAGTCGGTCCCCGTAGTGAGGGAATTTCCGAAGGTCTTTCCTAATGATCATCATTGTTATTCCTCCCGAGCAGGAAATTGGTTTTGGTATATGACTTGCTACCGAATACAAATCGCATTTCAATTCCTCCTTAAAAAATAGCTCTGGACGAATTGAAAGAGTTGAAGGCTCAACTAAAAGATTTCTACTAGACAAGGGTTTCAGTCTGCCTTGTACTTCTCCATGGGGTGCTCCGGTATTGTTAGTTGATATACCGTGGTTTCACGGTATAATTAATACTTTTTCCTTAAGTTTAGTGTGTCCGAAAGCCTTTTTGTGCTAATTTTGATATAAGTTTCTCTTTGTTTTGCAGGAAATCTGTCCAAAGCTGAATGCGGAGATTTTGAGCGAAAAATGCAGAAGAGACCACCTACGGAGCTTATGACGGTCCGTCGTGCATGTGACGGTCCGTAGGTGGAAGCGTTGTGCAGCTGCTGAAGGAAGATGAGGAAGTCTGACCAAGTGTGGGATTACGAAGCTTGTGACGGTCCGTCATGGCT
>NC_028645.1:34004235-34120046 GCF_001406875.1 Solanum pennellii | reverse complement strand
ATTTTCTAGATGCCGGACCAAGGATTTAGAAATACATAACTTATCACTTTGCATGCAAGATACTAGGAAAGAATTGTTATAGTAGAATTATCAAGTTATGAACATGTGGGGAACACGTAAATCCTAGTTACTTTGATTAATGATTAAAATCCAACTTTCAAAACTGTTAAGTGTCTCTTTCAATTTCGTTAGTTATTTTTACTCATTAGGAAATACAAACCCCCCTTTTTATGTTTTTACTTTTCAAGGAAGTCATCAACCGAACAATAGTAATAACAGGTTGAAGTTAAGTCTAGACTATTTTCCTCGTGGGAACGATCCTAACCTCACTAGTTGGGTTATTTACTTGACACGACCGCTTTACTGCTTATTTGAGAAGTAAGTTAGAGCGTATCATTAGTGAGGAAGAAGGATCTGTCCCTTAGAATGTGTATCGATTACCGTCAACTCAACAAAGTCACAATCAAGAACAAGCCTACTCTCCCTTGGATTGATGATTTATTTGATCAACTCCAAGGTGGGAGTTACTTTTCCAAGATTGACTTGAGATAGAGATATCACCAACTTAGGGTGAGAGGATAATATATTCCCAAGACGACATTTCGAACAAGATATGGTCACTATGAGTTCTTGGTAATGTCCTTTGATCTCACAAATGCTCCAACGGTGTTTATAAACCTAATGAATAGGCTGTTTTGATGTTACCTAGATTCATTTGTCATTGTCTTCATTGACGACATCTTGGTATATTCAGAAAATGAGGGTTAACACATGGATCATTTGAGAGTGGTGTTGAAAATGCTTAAGGAACACCATTTGTTTGCCAAGTGTAGTAAGTGTTTTAGTTGAGGTCGATAACGCTTCTTGGTCATATTATCTCTAGTGAGGGTGTTGAAGTTGATCCAAGGAAGACCGAAGTGGTGAAAAATTGACCTAGACCGTTTGTCACGACCGGAGTCTAGACCCTAGCCGAAACCGACGTCATTGACCTCTCAGTGGTTGCATACAAGCCTATATACGTCATCGTTACATCATCTAAGTTAATTTTAGTGGAAAAATTGTATTTTTTGTTTAATTAGACTTCATAGTGAGAAACATTGAACTCGCACAACACTATCTACATAAAATCATAAGCATTCACAACAACCATCTATTATCAAGATGATCAAATGAAAGACATAGTCAATATCTGTATAAAATATAAAGTTGCAAAAATGACACCAATACAATATCTGAAAATAACTGGGAAAGAAACATTAGTGGAATATACTCCACTAGCTAATGTCTACGTCTAATGCTAGAATAAAATAGTAAGCATCCTCGAAAGCATGAGGGCCTACCAAATCCGGATGAAAGCTCCACGTCCGGATAACTTCAGCGTTGATTCGTAAGTTCTAGCGTCCAACTGCATCTACATCTAATAGTAGAGAGTTGTATGGGATTAGTACACACTTGTACTAAGTATGGGTATATGCAAGCACACACAAAGGACATGCATGATTAAGATGAGCTCTCTCTTAACAATATGAATTATTGAAAGTTAAGTCAGTGAACTTGCCAATATCGGATTAGGAAAGTCATGCTATGAGAGTAACATGCATCACCATACGTATCATTTGCACAAAACACATAACATATTGCACATAGCACATAACATATTGCACATAGAACATAACATATTGCATATAGCACATAACATATTTCATATTATTCATTCATATGCCATAAGACCTTGGAATCATGAACTTGACATTAGGACTTCCAAAATGAGGGCTTAACATATGGGACCTCAACTACGGAGCCTTCTTTAGCAAACACAAAGTCCGCTTCGTTCGTTCATATGTACTTCATTTTCATTCGTTCGTAAGCTAGTGTAAACACCAACCATACCTATGATGTAGTTTAAGACTTTTATCGGGTTCGCTGTGCAATAATCAAGAATGACCTAGTGTCATTACTTAAGTCCAGCTCACCTCTTGATTATCCTATCCTAACACCTTTGGTATCGTGCATTTCATTATGTGTATTACTTGAGGTTGTCCTCATTCTTTCTTTAGGAACTTTAACCTTAACCAACATAGATCATGTGAGCATCATGAAATCCAGTGTTTAACCCCACATCGAAAAGAGGTGGAATCACCGGCCAAAGTAAACCAAAACATGCTAGCGTATATTGGGAGTCGAACCCTGCTAGAACCCTAAATTGGAAGTATAGGTTGAAAGACTAGAAGATATAAGGAGACCCATACCCATCTTGATGGACAATTTCATCCCATGAGAATTACACGAACCTCTACCTTCCCAAAAAAAGGAATCGCAACTCATAGCTAGCCTATCGGTGCTCAGTATAAAGTTCCATTACATTTATCTCATACATCATAGAAGATGGCTTCTAGCATGACGACATCATAGCTCATTAGATGATTTCTTATCTCATCAATACGATTAAGTATGCATTAACTTTTAATACTTTCATTAGAGTGTTCATAGAGACTGGTCTCTTCATTAACATTACACTCTCATAGGCGAGTACGTTTTGGTAACATTTACTTAGGCTCATTTGAGATTTCTCTCATGTTTCACATTGGCCTGTTATCATGGTGTCACCACATCCACTAGTCTTTGCACATTTTCCCTTCGTAATTACTCACCCTTTTTTTTACGTGAATGTTCATTTCATCACATGCCAATGTAATTGGCCTTCTAGTATGTTTCACACTCTTACTTAACCCTTTTGGGGTCTAATCATTCCTCACATAATATCTTAGGTTCAATTTATAACGTATGCTGGACTTATGAGTGAACACACACAAGCCATGGGACTTCATTCATAATTTATATAAGTGATCCATATTGCTCAAGATTATGTGATACAAGACTTAGGCATCTTGTAAGTATGCCAAAGTCTCAATTTGATTCCAATAGGCAACATTCATTAAATATTTAATCACGTAAGACTTATGTATCAGTACGGAATTTGGTCAAGGGAATCCGGTTTCGAATCCCTTGAACAACACTTAGCCATTCCTAAATTTTAACTATCGTGTCACTCGGCTTGGGGATCCAGGTTCTATACCCATTGCTCACGTGAATATTTTTTTTTCACATTTCATTTCGGCAGTTGCTGAGGGGCGTGGGATCAATTCCCCACGACTCCATAGTTTTCCCACAATAAATTTTCCCCCTCTTATCTTCTAATTTCGCTACTGGTCAAGGGGTTGTGGGATCAATTCCCCGAATCCCCCTTTTTTATTTATTTTCCTCTTCTCCTTTGCTACCTACCTAGAGGACGTGGGTTCGAACCCCACTCTTCTCATTTATTTATTACGTTTTAAGCAGAAGAGTCCGGCTAAGGGCACACGGGTTCGAGTCTCGTGTGCCTCACTTCTTTTAAATTGTATGCTTGGGGGATCTTACGTGTATTGGGATCGAAACCCCACAACAACATATTTTTTTCCTTTTTCTGTCGAATTTCAGTGGAAACCCAGCCCCAGTTCGAGCCCCACTTAGCACACCCCTTTTAATTAATTTGTTAAGATATGCTTTAGTGAGGTCTTGGGTTCGATCCCTGAAGATGTCACTTATTTTTTTAATGTTTAGACTCCAAAAATTTCAAGAAACCATATGCAGCAGATTTCCAGATTCTGAAACTTTGTTACATGTTTTTATGAAGCATTTTACAAGTCATTTGAGCACCTCTTTATTAGTCGTTCGTGATGGTTCTTAAGATAAGTTAGAGGTATGATTTGGTCATTTGTTTTAACTGGAAGTGATAGCATTTCAACCATGTGAACATTACGATTTATGAACATCTAATTGCACATAAAACACGAGTGATCTCTATTCTATTAACATGCTCAAACAGAGACTCAAAGTCATGGTCACAATCTTGCACACATACATAGGTGTCTACATTCATATTTCCGAAAGACACAAAACATAAGCACATAATCATGAACACATACTCGAAACGAGATCATCACCAAAAACACAGTATCCCTAAATTTACCAGCAAGCATACCCAACCTAAGATCATAGGGAGCTAGTGACAGGGATATGCAACGGGGAACAACCCTAGTTTTCGAGTAGATTCATCTGAGCCTTAAGGGTCTCTTGGGAAAGGGACCAATAGGGAAGAAAAACCATACATAAAGTTGTTCAAAAGTGATTCAACGTGCTGCCAATTTCCCAACCAAGACAACGCCACACTACCAAAACCACAAGCAAAATCCGTCGAGAAATTGATTTTTACTTTTCGTTTTTAAGCTTGTTTTGACTTTTTTTTTTGAATTTGAGTGTTCAAGTTCTGGATGAACTTTATGTTTTCCTTTTTGGTTCTGTTCGTTCTCTTGTTTTACAGAGAGATGAGCGTGAACATGAGAGAGAGATGGTGAGAAACGTGTGGGTTTAGCTTAGGATTAGGATATTAGGGAGAGACTTAGTCAAATTAGGATTAATTATTAATTAATAAAAATCTGATTTTTTTCCTTTTTTTTTAATCAGCAATTAAATATTATTTAATTAAATTAATTCACCAAATAAAATAATCAAATTAAATCATTGCTCCCACCTAGGTTCGAACCCGGGTGGAGCAAGATTTCACTTAAAGGGCCAATTTCGGCCCTTTCTACCCAAATTGCCCCTCCACCATATTTATTAATTAATTCATTAAATATTTAGGGTAATTACAATACTACCCTTAGCCTGGAAAATAAGACCATTTTACCCTTAGCCCCTCCAATCTTAAGATTACCCTTTTTAAGTCCGGTTAATACTCATCCGGCTAGATTTTCGTATTCGGGTGCACTACATAGCTGGACCCAACCTATCCTAGCTTAAATTACTCACCAAGTTTGTTGGCTTGGTTGTTGCAAGGGTTTAGAGGTCTGGTTAAACGCGCATCAATCTGTGTGAACCCGGTCTAATCGTAGGCATTCTAGACACATTAGGCATTACTTAGCATAGCCATTTTCGTTAGGGTTGTTACATTATATCCTCCTTAGGAACATTCGTCCCCGAATAACACTTCTTACAATCTAGCACAACGTCAATAATATCATAACATAGTTATTATACAGAGTCAAGCAATAACAACCAGGAATGGAGGAGTTAAGGAAACTTAGACTTAAGAGTAGAAAATCTAACCTTAAGAGCTGAAGAGATGAGGGTAGCGGATCTCATATAGGCCTCGACCTCCCATGTAGCACCCTCAACAAGATGGTTACTCAACAATACCTACATTGTGGAAACCTCCTTGTTTCTAAGCCTCTTTACCTGCATGTCTAAAATCTCAACAGGAACCTCCTCATAGGACAAATCTTCATCAACTCCCAAAACTTCAACAGGCAGAATCGATGTTGGATCAGCAAGGCACTTCTTTAACATAGAGACATGAAAGACTGGATGAACAGAAGCTAGCTCCGCAGGCAATGCCAACTCATAGGCCACCTCACTCACACGCTGTAGGATCTCATGGCCCAACATACCTCGGACTCAACTTACTCTTCCTACCAAACCTCATAACCCCCTTCATAGGTGATATCTTCAAATAGGCATGGTCACCAACATCAAAGTCTAAGGGCCATTTTCTGTTGTCTGCATAAGACTTCTGCCGACTGTAAGTAGTAGCCAACTTATCCCTAATCACCCTGACCTTCTCTAAGGCCTCATGAATGATCTCTGGACCCAAAATGGATAACTCTCCAACCTCGAACCACCCAACTGGAGACCTACACCTTCTACCATACAGTGCTTCAAACGGTGCCATCCCAATGGTGGAGTGATAACTGTTATTATACGAGATCTCTATCAAAGGAAGATGATCGTCCGAACTACCTCTAAAGTCAATCACACACGCTCTCAACATGTCCACCAATGTCTTAATTGTGCGCTCTGCTGCCCATCAGTCTGAGGATGAAAGGAAGTTCTAAGCTTTACCTGTGTGCCTAAGCTCTTCTAGAAGGATCTCTAGAAATATGAAGTGAACTGAACTCCTTTATCTAAAATGATAGACAAAGGAATCCCATTCCATCTCACAATCTCATCGATGTAAAGTCTCGTATAATCCTTGGCTCTATAAGTAGACTTCATAGGGATAAAGTGGTCAAACTTAGTCATCCTGTCCACAATAACCCATATGCAGTCATGATGTCTCCAAGTCTTTGGAAGACCAACCACAAATTCCATATTAATGGCCTCCCACTTCCAAGTCGGAACCTCGATCATCTGAGTAACACAGCCAGGCTTAAGATGTTCTGCCTTAACATATTGACAATTAGGACACTTGGATACATATAAAACAATGTCCTTCTTCATGCCATCCCACCAATAGATCTGCTTAAGGTCATGATACATCTTGGTGGAACTTGTATGCATCGAATATTTGAAACCATGGGCCTCTGCAACAGTTTTGGTCTGCAAATCATCCACATCTGGTACACCCTGCCTGTCTTGTTACCTAAGTATGCCGCACCTCCCAAAGAAAAAGACTCATTCATCTTTACCAACACTGAGTCCTTTAACTCCATCAACACCAGATCAAGATGCTGACCCTTCTTGACTTGAAGTACCAAGGATGATTCATAACTAGGATGAAGTGAAACACCCCCACTAGTAGAGTCAACCAACCGTACACCCACTCTGGCCAGTCTGCGTACATCTTTCACCAACTCCTTCTTCTCATCCTCAATATAGGCAGTACTCCCCATGCTCATCCTGCTCAAAGCATTAGTTAAAACATTAGCCTTACCTGGATGGTAGTGGACATTCATGTCATAGTCCTTCAACAGCTCCAACCATCTCC
Source organism: Solanum pennellii (assembly GCF_001406875.1). Taxonomy (NCBI): domain Eukaryota; kingdom Viridiplantae; phylum Streptophyta; class Magnoliopsida; order Solanales; family Solanaceae; genus Solanum; species Solanum pennellii. The sequence continues at coordinate 34,113,244 of NC_028645.1, read as the reverse complement.
ACTGACGTAGGTTCAACTCCCTCTGCGCGAACACGTATTGGAGACTCTTGTGGTCTGTGAACACATCCACATGTACTCCATACAAGTAGTGCCTCCACTGTTTCAGTGCAAACACCACCGCTGCCAACTCCAGGTCATGAGTGGGATAATTCTTTTCATTAACCTTGAGTTTTCTGGACGCATAAGCTATCACCTTACAACCCTGCATAAGAACACAACCCAAACAAACCCTAAATTCATCACAATAAACAGTGTAATTTTCACCACAATTAGGCAAAGTAAGCACCGAGGCTGAAGTGAGTCTGTCCTTGAGATCCTTGAAACTCTTCTCGCAAGTCTCCGCCGATTCAAACTTGACTTCTTCTTAGTCAAAGCTGTGAGTGGGGCTTCAATGGAAGAAAAAACCTCCACGAACCTAGAACAATAACCAGCCAATCCCAAGAAGCTACGGATATCTGTGGGAGTAAGAGGTTTTGGCCAGTTCTTAAAAGCCTCAGTCTTCCTGTGGTCGACCTCCACAACTTTGTCGAACACAATATGACCTAGGAAGGTCACTGATCTAAGTAAGAATTCACACTTGCTGAATTTGGCATACAACTGATGCTGTCTAAGTACCTTCAAGGTTAGTCTCAAATGCTGATCATACTCTTCCTTGGTGTTAGAGTAGATAAGAATGTCATAAATGAATACTATGATGAAAGAGTCAAGGTATTCACGGAAGACCCTGTTCATGAGATCCATAAATGCAGTTGGTGCATTAGTGAGACCAATGACATGGCTAGGAACTCATAATTACCATAACAGGTATGAAAGGCTGTCTTTGGGATATCTTCATCCCTAACCGTAAGCTGATGGTACCCTGAAAGAAGATAAATATTCGAGAAGAAACTAGACCCTTGAAGCTGATCAAACATGTCATATATTCTGGGAAGTGGATACTTATTCTTGATAGTGACTTTGTTGAGCTGCCGATAATCGATACACATTCTAAGGGTTCCATCTTTCTTTTTTACAAAAACACTGGACCGCCTCAAGGGGATATGCTCAGCTGAAAGAAACCCATATCAGTGAGATCTTTTACCTGCAGCTTCAACTCTTTGAGTTCAGCTGGAGCTATTCTGTTAGGAGGAATCGAAATTGTTTAGTGTTGCATTCTAAATCGATTTAAAAGTCAATCTCTCAAGGGGGAGGAACTCCAGGAAAATAATCAGGGAACACATCTGGGAACTCATTAACTACAGGCACTGAGTCTATGGAATGAATGTCATGATCTAGATCATTGACATTCACAAGGTGACATAGTAATCCCTTGGACATAATTTTATTTGCTTTATGGTTCGAAATCAAGGGGTTAGGATGACTCTAGTTGTACCCCTCCATGACCAGCTCTGCTTCATTAAGGAAACGAAATCTCACAACCCTACTATGGAAATCCACACAAGCATAGCAACTATGAAGCCAGTCCATGCCAAGAATGATGTCAAGATCGTTCATAGGTAACTCAACTAAGTCTGAACACATAGTCCTACCACATACAACTAATGGGCAATCCTTGTACACTCTATTAACTCTTACATTTTCTACTAAAGGTGTACTAACCACAATAGGATCATGCAAAACTTCAGGCAATGTCTCAAAAATTAGAGAAAGTAAAGGAGTTACAGAGGAAGGCGTAGACCATGGATCAAGTGTCACACTCGGAGTCTAGACCCCAGGAGAGACCAGCGTCGTTGACCTCTAAGAGGTTGAAAAAAAGCCTACATACGTCATCGTTGATTCATCTAGGTTAATTTTAGCGGAAAATTTTGAAACTTTTTGTTTCTTAACATACCTGTATAGATACTACTTAACATCATAGGCGTTCACAAATCAACCATATAATAAGGAGATAATCAAATGAAAGAATCAGTTTATAATTTTATGAAACGTATTTTTGCCAAAATTGAACCAATACAAAGTCTTAACAAAAGTGGAAAGACACACTAGTGGAACATGCTCCACCAGCTATAGCTTACATCTAAGCTAGATAATAACGGTAGACATCCTCGAAAGCATGAGGGCCTACAAAGTCCGGATAGCTGCAACATCAACTTGAAAGCTCTAGCGTCCACCTGTGCCTGCACCTAAAATTGTAGAATTTTATGGGATTAGTACACACTTGTACTAAGTATGGGTATATGCAAGCACACACCAAGGACATGCATGAGTAAGAACAACTCTTTCTAACAACATGATTATGGAAAGTCAAGTCAGTGGACTTGCCAAAATGGGATTAGGAAATTTATTGAGCTTTCCAAATTTGGATTAGGAAAGTCATGCCACGAGAGTAACATGCATCATCATACTTATCACACTGCGCACAACACATAACGTCTTACACATAGCACATATCATTTTGCATATAACACATAAGATCATACACATAGCACATATCTTTTTGCATATAACACATAACATCTTTCATATCATTTATTCATATGCCATGAGACCTTGGAATCATGGACTTGACATTAAGACTTCCCAAAATGAGGTCTCAACGTATAGGACGTGAACAAGGGAGCCTTCTTTACCAAACACAGAGTCTGCTCCATTCTTTCATATGTACTTCACTTCATTTCGTTCATAGGCTAGTGTGAACACCAGCTATACCAAGGATGTAGTTTAAAGACTTCCATCGGATTTATTGTGCAATGATCACGAATGACCTAGTGTCATTACTTAGGTCTACCTCACTTCTTGATTATCCTCTCTTAACACCTTTGGTATCATTCATTTCATTATGTGCATCATTTGAGGCTGGCCTCATTCATTCTTTTGGATCTTTACCTTTAACCGACATAGATCATGTGAGCATCATGAAATCAGTGTCTCCCCCACATCGAAAAGAGGTGGAATCACCAGCCAATGTGACCAAAAAGATGCTAGCGTACATGGGAATTGAACCCCGCCAGGTCCCTATATTGGCAGTATAGGTTCGAAGACTAGGAGATATAAGGAGAATCATACCTGGCATGCCGGACAGTCTCATCTCATGAGTGTTACATGAACCTTCGTCCTTCCCGAAAGAAGGCATCACCGCTCATAGCTAGCCTATCAGTGCTCAGTATAAAGTTCCATTACATTCAACTCATACGTCATGGAAGCTAGCTTCTAGTAGGAGGACATCATAGGTCATCTCATCTCATCATTAGTATTAAGTATACATTATTATCAATACTTTCATTACAGTGTTCATAGAGACTGATCTCTTCATTATCTTTACACTCTCATAGGTGAGTACGTTTTGGTAACATTGACGTAGGCACATTTGAGATTGCTCTCATCTTTCACATTTGCCTCTCTTCATGTTGTCACCACATTCATTAACATTAGCACATTTGCTCGTCATTATTGCTCACCCCTTTTTACGTGAATGTTCATTTCATCATATGCGAATGCAGTTGGCCATTTGTGTGTTTCACACTCTTACTTAACCTTTCTAGGGTTTCATCATTTTATTACATTATATTCACTTCATCGTATGCCAATGTACTTGGCCATTTAGTGTGTTTTACTCTCGTACTTAACCCTTCTAGGGTTACATCATTTCATTACATACATCTTAGGTTCACTTATTTTTAAACGTATACTAGACTTATGGGTCTATACATACAAACCTCAAGTCTTCATTCATAGTTCGTTTAAGTGATTATATCTTCATAAGATTATATGGTACATGACTTATGCATCTTGTATGTATGCAAAGATCTCGATTTCGATCTAATTAGACAATAATTCTTGAACATTTAATTCACGTATGACTTATGTATCAATACGAAATTTGGGAAAGGGAACCCGGTTTCGAATCCCTTGGACAACACTTACATTTTTCATTTATTTTATTTTGGTCCACACGGCTTGGGGACCCAAGATCAAGACCTAACACCTTTATTTCCTTTTAATTTCTTTTTTTTAATTTTCTCTTTCTTCCGAGGGGTTGTGGGATCGAACACCCACAGCCCCTTTTATTTTAATTTCTTTTTCCTTGACTTTTTTCGAGTTGACCAAGGGTGTGGGTTCGAATCCCCATAGTCTCACTTTATTTTTCTCTTTGATCCCTAAATCAGCCTAGAAGTCGTGGGTTCAATTCCCACACACCTTAACATTTATTTTTTTTTTAATTTTGTTAAGTCTGTCCGAGAGGTTGTGGGTTCGAATCCCACTCCTCTCATTTCTTATTTTCATGATGGATTTTATTTTCCATCCAAGACCATGGTTCGAATCCTCCTCACCACAATACTTTTAACTCAGTTATTTTCATGGTTTCTAATATGGTGAGGTCACGGGTTCGACCCTCAGTGACCTCACTCATTTTTCTTCATTTTTCATAACATTTTAAAACATTTTAACTTGACCAAAATTCATCAACTTATTGCTGGAAATTTTGTAATTTTTCAGTATATTTTTCATCAATTTACACATTAGTTCTTAGGGAAATTTCATGGTTGATTTATAACATTTTAGGTGCATTTTTATGGATTCGTTTAGCCAAGAGTTTCTCACTCAATTCAGACATATTACACTTCATATGAACATAAAGATTTACATAAATATTTATACATAAAATACAAAGAACTAACATGTTATTTAAAGTCCTAATCTGTGACCAATAGTCACGGCAATACACCACAAACGCACGTAAGTCATATATTCGCAAAACATAGATTGTCATTCATACGATTCCAAACACACATTCATGAATATATTCATCAAGAAAACGCATTATATTCCTAATATCTACCAGCAATCATACCCAACCTACGAATCAACGGGAGCTAGTGACAGGGACATGCAACGGGGAACAATCCTTGTTTTCGGATTAGAATATACAGAACCTTAAAGGGTCTCTTGGGAAAGGGATCAACAGAGAAGAGAACCCATACCTTTTATGATGTTCAAACCTAGAATTTGATGTCCAAAACTTCTACAACACTCACATCCAAAACCAAGTTTCAACACCAAACATTCGACGGAAAACCCTCCCTTTGCCTAACGTATTTTGCTTAGCGTTTGATTTTATTTTTCGTTGTGAGTTCTTCAAGTGTGAAGAACTTTGGTAAATTTTCTATTCTTGTACGTTATTTTGGCAGAGAGAACGTGAAAGAGAATGATAGATACGTGAGAGAGAGATGAGCGTGAGATATGAGAGTTTTCTTAGGCTTAGGAGTCTAACTTAGAACTTCGTAAAATAAGGTTTTATTAAATTGTAAAAAAATGATTTCCCTTTTATTTTAAATCATAAATATTAATTAATTACATTAATTTACAAAATTAAATAAAAAAGCAATTTAAATCATCGCTTCCACCTAGGTTCGAACCGGGGTGGAGCAAGACTTCACTCTAAGAGCCAATTTTCGGCCCTCTCTCCCAAAAATTCCCCTCCACCATATTAATTAAATAATTAATTATATATTTTGGATAATTATGATACTACCCTTACCCTAGAAAAAGACAATTTTACCCCTAGACCCTCCAAACCTAAGATTTTCCCTTTTGAAGTCCGGTAAACACATTTGAGTAAATCTTCATATTCGAAAGCCCTACATGGATGGAACCAACCTTTTCTACCTCAAAATAACTCCCCAAGTTAGTTGGCTTGGGTGTAGCAAGGGTTCAGAGGTCTGTTTCTACGCGCATTAATCTGTGTGAACCCGGTCTAATCGTAGGCATTCTGGACAGTTTAAGCATTATTTAGCATAGCCATTTTTAGGGTTGTTACATCAAGTAAGGCATAAACAGAAGTTGAGAATACTTGCAGCATACCTTTGACCACATCAGCAGTTTTCTCTTGCTCCTCCTTGCTCTTTAGGGCGTAAGATCTGTTCCTCTTAGGAGGCTCAGCTGCTGCTGCACCCTGTGGATTAGGCCTAGGTTGAGCATTACCTCCAGCCTGACCCCTGTTCTATGGGCAGTCTTTGACCATGTACCCTCTCTTCCCACAACCGAAGCAGGCATTAGTGCCCTGTCTGCACTCTCCACTGTGAGTACGACCACACTTGGCACATTCCCTTCTTGGACATTGCATATCACCTCCATTGCCCTTCTTGGGCTCGGGTCTGCTTCCTCTAGGTGCAGCACTCCTATGAGAGTTAGAGTTCCCTGAACTCTGATGCCCCCTTTTAAATCAGGGCTGCTCACGGATGCCGAAGTTGTTCCTGCCGCCACCATTACTAGGACCTGCCTGATTAGAAAGTTTAGGCCTCCTCACCTTACGGACCCCCTCTTCCTCCTGTTGGACATGTACCATCAACTTGGAGAGGTCCATGCTATCGTGGAGCATCGCAGCCCGACACTCCTCCTCAAGATTTCTTGAGATTCCTGTGAGGAACCTACTCATCTCATCCCTGCTGTTAGATACAAGGGAAGTGGCATACCTGGACAATTTAACAAACTTCAGGGAATCCTCCCTGCCTGTCATCGATCCCTGCTTTAGGTTGATAAACTCCTCAACCTTGGCCTCCTTCATTTCTCTAGGAAGAATCTATCAATGCAGGATGTTTTAAACAACTCCCACTTGACCGGACCTCTACCAAAAGCTCGGCTATCCTGCCACATCTTGCACCAAGACTGTGCAACATCCTTGAGCTTGTAGGAAGCTAGCTCATCCTTTTCAATATCTCTTGTCCCCATAGCCTCTATAATCTTATGCACCTCATCAATAAACTCCTAAGGATCCTCTGAAGTCTTGGACCCAGTGAAAATCGGATGATTCATCCTCGTGAAGTCCTGTAGTCTGTCTGCCATGCTACGTGCTGGTGAGTTCTCCCTCTGAACATCCTATCTGTTGGCCTGGGCCGTCATAGCCTTGGCCTGCATAGTGATGGCTTGAGCTATCTAAGCAAAAGCGGTCCACACCTCTGCATAAGTCAACCCATCTTGGTTAACTGGCATGGCCACTCCTTCAACTGGAGTCTGGGGTGAACTTGGTTATCCCCAGTAGATGCTTCTCCTCTTCCTCAACCAACATTCTTTTTTGTGTTCATTTTCTGAAAAAGATAAGAATTGATGTCATATACGCTCATAACACCAAGAAATCAATCATTAGAGAAGGCACAATAAGATCAGAAATAGGGAATCTTTGCAACGCATCATAAAGTTTCTAATTCAAGATAGTGGTGAACTTCACTACCATGACTTAGAAACTACTCAATGTGGTTGATGTTAACATATTATCCTTGGAATATAACCTAACGCTCTGATACCAACTTTGTCACGACCGGAGTCTATACCCTAGCCATAACCGGCGTCGTTGACCTCTCAGAGGTTGCAGACAAGCCTTCATACATCACGTTACATAATCTAAGTTAATTTTTGCAGAAAATTTGAACTTATTGTTTACTTAGACTTCATAGTGAGAAACATTGAACTCGCATAACACTATATACAAAAACTCATTAGCGTTCACAACAACCATCTATTATCAAGATAATCAAATGAAAGACACAGTCAATATCTGTATGAAATATAGAGTTGCCAAAATGGCACTAATACAATATCTGAATATAACTGGGAAAGAAACACTAGTGGAACATACTCCACTAGCTAATGTCTACGTCTAATGCTAGAATAAAATAGTAAGCATCCTCGAAAGCATAAGGGCCTACCAAATCCAGATGAAAGCTCCACGTCTAGATAACTTCAATGTCGATTCGTAAGTTCTAGCATCCAGCTGCACTTGCACCTAAAAGTAGAGAGTTGTATGAAATTAGTACACACTTGTACTAATTATGGGTATAAGCAAGCACACACCAAGGACATGCATACGAAGAGCTCTCTCCTAACGATATAAATTATGGAAAGTCAAGTCAGTGGACTTGCCAAAATCGGATTAGGAAAAAGTCATGCTATGAGAGTAACATGCATCACCATACGTATCATATTGCACATAGCACATAACATATTGCATATAGCACATAGCACATAACATATTGGATATAGAACATAACATATTTCATATCATTCATTCATATGCCATAAGACCTTGGAATCATTGACTTGACATTAGGACTTCCCAAAATGATGGCTCAACATATGGGACCACAACTAGGGAGCCTTCTTTAGCAAACACAGAGTCCACTTCATTCGTTCATATGTACTTCATTTTCATTCGTTCGTAAGCTAGTGTAAACTCCAGCCATACCTATGATGTAGTTTAAGTCTTTTATCGGGTTCGCTGTACAATAACCAAGATTGACCTAGTGTTATTACTTAAGTCTAGCCCACCTCTTGATTATCCTATCCTAACACCTTTGGTATCGTTCATTTCATCATGTGCATTACTTGAGGTTGGCCTCATTCTTTGTTTGGGAAGTTTAACCTTAACCAACATAGATCATGTGAGCATCATGAAATCCAGTGTTTAACCCCACATCAAAAAGAGGTGGAATCACCGGCCAAAGTGAATCAAAACATGCAAGCGTATATAGGGAATCAAACCCTTCTAGAACCCTAAATTGGCAGTATAGGTTCAAAGACTAGGAGATATAAGGAGACCCATACTCGTCTGGATGGACATTTTCATCTCATGAGAATTACACGAACCTCTGCCTTCCCAAAAGAAGGAATCGCAACTCATAGCTATCCTATCGTTGTTCAGTATAAAGTTCCATTACATTCATCTCATACATCATAGAAGCTGGCTTCTAGCATGAGGGCATCATAGCTCATTAGATGATTTCTCATCTCATCATTACTATTAAGTATGCATTAACTTTTAGTACTTTCATTAGAGTGTTCATAGGGGCTGGTCTCTTCATTAACATTACACTCTCATAGGCGAGTACGTTTTGGTAACATTTACTTAGGCTCATTTGAGATTGCACTCATGTTTCACATTGGCCTCTTATCATGTTGTCACCACATCCACTAGTCTTTGCACATTTTCCTTCATAATTACTCACCCCTTTTTTTTACGTGAATGTTCATTTTATCACATGCCATTGTAATTGGCCTTCTAGTGTGTTTCACACTCTTACTTAGCCCTTTTGGGGTCTAATCATTCCTCACATAACATCTTAGGTTCACTTTATAACGTATGCTGGACTTGTGAGTCCACACACAAGCCATGAGACTTCATTCATAATTTATTTAAGTGATTCATATAGCTCAAGATTATGTGATACAAGACTTATGCATCTTGTAAGTATGCCAAAGTCTCAATTTGATTCCTATAGGCAACATTCATTAAATATTTAATCACGTAAGACTTATGTGTCGATATGGAATTTGGGCAAGGGAACCCAGTTTCGAATCCCTTTAACAACACTTAGCCATTCCCAAATTTTAACTATCGTGTAACTCGGCTTGCGAATCCAGGTTCGATCCACATTGCACACATTAATATTTTTTTTCACATTTCATTTCGGCAGTTGCTGAGGGGCGTGGGATCGATTCCCCACGACCCCATACTTTTCCCTTAATAAATTTCCCCCCTCTTATCTTCTTATTTTCGCTACTGGTCGAGGGGTTGTGGGATCGATTCCCCATAGCCCCTTTTTTTTATATTCATTTTCCTCTTCTCCTTCGCTACCTACCTAGAGGTCATGGGTTCAAATCGCCGAGGAGGAAAGAATAATCTTCCAAGCGGACAGAGACCTAAATTTCCATTAGATTCATTCCTAAGCTTGCTTTGTTGCAGCAAGATGATCAGTCCGAGAGTGCTGGATAGAAGCCACTCCTCTCATTTATTTTTTAACATTTTAAGTAGAAGAGTCCGGCTAAGGGAACATGGGTCTGAATCCCGTGCACCTCACTTCTTTTTAATTACATGCTTATGGGGATCTTCCGTGTCATTTGATCGAAACCCCACAGTGACATAATTTTTTCCTTTTTCTGCCAAATTTCACTGGAAACCCAGCCCCAGTTCGAGCCCCACTTAGCACACCCCTTTTAATTAATATGGTAAGGTATGCTTTAGTGAGGTCTTAGGTTAGATCCCTACAGACCTCACCTATTTTTTTTAATGTTAGGACGATCAAAATTTCCAGAAACCATATGCAGTAGATTTCCAGATTCTGGAACTTTGTTACACGTTTTTATGCAACATTTTACAAGTCATTTGAGCACCTATTTCTTAGTCATTTGTAAGGGTTCTTACAACAAGTTAGAGGTATGATTTGGTCATTTGTTTTAACTAGAAGTGATAGCATTTCAACCATGTGAACATCACGAATTATGAACATCTAATTGCACATAAAACACGAGTGATCTCTATGCTATTAACATGCTCAAACAGAGACTCAAAGTCATGGTCACAATCTTGCACACATCCATAGGTGTCTACATTCATATTTCCGAAAGACACAAAACATAAGCACATAATCATGAACACATACTCGAAACGATATCATCACCACAAACACAGTATCACTAAATTCTACCAGCAAGCATACTTAACCTAAGATCATAGGGAGCTAGTGACAGGGACAGGCAACGGGGAACAACCCTAGTTTTTGAGTAGATTCATCTCAGCCTTAAGGGTCTCTTGGGTAAGGGACCAAGAGGGAAGAAAACCCATACTTGAAGTTGTTCAAAAGTGATTCAAAGTGCTTCCTATTTACCCACTAAGACAACGCCTCACTACCGAAACCACAAGCAAAATTCGTCGAGAAATTGATTTTTACTTTTCGTTTTTAAGCTCGTTTTGCCTTTTTTTTAAAGTTTAAGTGTTCAAGTTCGGGATGAACTTTATGTTTTAATTCTTAGTTCTGTTCGTTCTCTTGTTTTAAAGAGAGATGAGCGTGAACATGAGAAAGAGATGGTGAGAAACGTGTAAGTGTGTTAGCTTAAGATTAGGAGATTAGGGAGAGACTTAGTCAAATTAGGATTGATATTTTAATCAATAAATAAAAATCTGATTTTTTCCCTTTATCACAAATCAGCAATTAAATATTAATTTATTAAATTAATTCACCAAATAAAATAATCAAATTAAATCAGTGATCCCACCTAGATTTGAACCTGGGTGTAGCAAGATTTCACTAAAAGGGCCAATTTCGACCCTTTTCTACCCAAATTGCCCCTCCACCATATTAATTAATTAATTAAATATTTAGGGTAATTAAAATACTACCCTTAGCCTGGAAAAATACCATTTTACCCCCAGCCTCTCCAAACTTAAGATTACCCCTTTTTAAGTCCGATTAAGACCCATCCGGGTAGATCTTCATATTTGGGTGCCCTACATGGCTAAACCCAACCTTTCCTAGCTCAACTAACTCACCAAGTTTGTTGGATTGGCTGTTGTAAGGGTTTAGAGGTCTGGTTCGACGCGCACAATCCGTGTGAACCCGGTCTAATCGTAGGCATTCTAGACACATTAAGCATTAGTTAGCATAAGCATTTTTTTTAGGGTTTTTAAACCTTTGGATCCTACGGATATTAGGAGTTTCTTAGGCCTAGATGGTTATTATAAAAATTTTGTCAACGGGTTCGCATCCATTCCTTCCCCTTTGACAACCTTGACTCAAAAGAATGTCAAATTTGAGTGGTCGGAAGCATGTGAAAGAACCTTCCAAATGTTTAAGGATAGGCTTACTTCCGCTCTAGTATTGAACCAACCAGAGGGTATTAAAGTTTTTGTGGTATATTGTGACTCATCCCGAGTCGGGTTGGGGTGTGAATTATGCAACATGGAAAAGTATGGCCTATGCTTCTAGGCAACTCAACGTTCATGAGAAGAATTATCCGACTCGTGACCTTGAAATAACAGCCATGGTATTTTCCTTTAAAATATGGAGGTATTATCTCTCTTGGGTTCATATTGATGTGTATACAGACCATAAAAGTCTCCAATATGTATTCACTCAAAACGAGTTGAATCTCCGGAAAGAGAGATGGTTAGAGCTGTTTAAAGACTATGAAATGAGTGTTCTCTATCACCCCGGAAAATATCATATTGTAGAGGATTCTCTAAGTCCTTTGTCCATGTGAAGTGTGTCCCATGTGGAAGAAGCCAAGAGAAACCTAGTGAAAGATGTTCATAGGTTGGCTCCTTTAGGGGTTCGAATTAAAGATTCTCCAAGTTGTGGTATGGGGGTGCATCACAACTACGATTCGTGTTTGGTGGTTGAGGTGAAGTCTAAGCAAAACCTTGATCCATTATTGATGGATTTGAAAGAATCGGTTCTTGTAAAAATGTGTGAGTCATTCTTCCAGGGGGGGGGATGGTGTTCTTAGGTACCAAGGGAGATTGTGTGTTCCTAATGTTTATAATTTTAGGAATAGTATCCTTGAGGAAGCTCAAGAGCACATTAATCTATTCATCCGGGTTCTACAAAGATGTACCATGATCTTAGAGAGTGTTTTGGTGGAATGTCCTAAAAAGGCATATTTACGGAGTTTGTTGCTTAGTGTCCCATTTGCCCACAAGTGAAGGCCGAGCACCAAAAGCCGAGTGGTTTACTACAAGAAATCAAAATTCCTACTTCGAAGTGGGAAGATGTTAACATGGATTTCGTAGTTGGGTTGCGTCGGACTCAAAAGCAACATGATTCTACATTGGTGGTAGTGGACAAATTGACCAAATCCGTCACTTTATTCATATCAAGTATACTTATTCAGCGGAAGATTATGCAAGGATTTATAATAAAAAGATAGTGACTCTTCATGGGGTTCCATTTTCCATCATATCATATAGAGGTGCTCAATTTACATCTAGGTTTTGGAGGTCTTTCCAAAAGGTTTGGGTACTCAAGTGAAGTTGAGCATCGCTTTTCATCCTCAAACAAATGGTCAAGCGGAGCGTACTATTCATGTAACACTCTTAAGGTCTAAGACTTTTTCTAGAGCCTAACATAGGTGTCAAAAGGTTTAGGCATTGTTTAAGGTCAAAAATGATGAATACAAGTCATTTAGGAAGTTTGGAAATAAAAACGTCATAGAACGTCTATGACGTTCGGAAAGTAGCTCAAGAGGTGCTAGTGTGCCTTAGCCTATTTGGCAAAATTTTAGGAGTTGAAAAATGATGAAATTTTGTGGACGGATGTCTAACATGTATTAGAGTTAGTTCATAGTCAAAACGTCCGGGTACGATGTTACACCCTAAAAAATGAGCTAGGTTTAAATAGAGACTAACACTTGTTTCATGTTTTTTTAAAGTCATAAAATGGTTAATAATAGTGTTTATAGGCACTGTGTGAAGTTTCATGAAGTTTGGAGGTCAAATGTCCAAAAACGTCCATGACGTTTGAAAGTTTTGCCTTGAAATGTGTTTGCGTATTTTAATGTGTTTCGCCAAATTTTATGTGTTTTTTTGAGTTCAAATTATTGTGAGAGGTTACTAACATGTATATTAGAGTGGTAGATGTGTAAAAGTCCGGGCAAAACTCCCCAAGAACCAATCAAAGATCCTTGAGGAGGACCAACCTTGGGCCAACAAGCTGCAAATGGTAGAAGCTTTTGTTCCTTGGTGAAATAGGTCCGTGTCCCGGACTTGGTCCAGCAAAGTGCCAAGAGTTTCTACGCTTCGCGTACACAACTCAAACTCAACTGCCCCGAAAATTATTTTCAAAAAAATCATGGACGCATACCTATTCCCCGACGATAAATTTAGAAATTTAAGTTGAGTTTGAGTTGGTTAAAAGGTCCTATAAGTTTAGGGGTCATTTGGGTATTTTAGGGGCTATTTATTGGCGGTTATTAGAACTTTTTAAACCCCTATTGACCCTTCAAATCATAACCCTCAAGTCCAAAACAAAATATCCCAATGTTTCTCTCCAAAAACCTCCATTGATGAAGTTTTGAATCTTCAAGGAAGAAGATAGATTTTCCAAATTTTTCTCCATCAATATTGTGGGATTTTTTTCACAACTAAGGTATGATTTTCATCCTTCAAATCTATTTATTCAAGGAGTTGACACAAATGATTTTCAAAGATAATCTAAAACATGAAATCTTCTAAATTTAATTCTAGCCATGGGTGTTTGCATAAACTTTTTTGATCATTGATTTATGATTTAATTGATGTTAATTAGATGATTTTAAACTATATTATTCATGAACCCATGCAAAAAAAAAAAACTCTCTTCAAATTGGCTATATTTTTGATGTTATGATCTTGCCTTAATGTTTATGAATTCTAGTATAGTTTTCTATGGGCTATTTAATGATGTAAGAATTATATTGAATTAATGTATAGGTTGTATTAGATTGATAAATCTATATTGAATTGACTTAGATTCATTGAGAATTGTTATTTATCTATTGAATTGATGATCATGGCCATGGGTAAGGGTCTATTGGTATTGTATTGAACTATTTAGCTATGGATGAAAGCGGTGAGAATGGATTAGTGGTACACTTCCCTAATTCTCTTTATTTTATGTAATGTAGTTCTTGAATTATGTTATAATTGGTATGGTCCACTTATGGTGGCAGTGCTGTGTGTTACAATTGTGAATTATGTGGCCTCGTCCGCGTTACCTTATGTATTATGATGATCATGGCCTTGTCGGCACTTCATGAAGTATTATCACGATTTGTGTAGCTTATTATGTGAAGTATGATCATATCTATCTACATGTTAATAATGTGAAAGTATGTGGTTCTTCTATTGAAGTTGTTAGGTAAACATGTTAGACTATGACTATGTCCTTGTATGTGTAGTCTTAGAGTTGGTGCATGATTCTTCCTACTTGACTATGCGAGTCTTATGATGGTCATATTTATGACATTATAGTAGTGAATAGGGTGACCTATAGATGATTTTTGTTATGCCTATGTGTTTATATAATGATATGCTATATGTGAAGATGTGTGTGTCTTGTCTTGGTAGACTTGTGTCCCTTACTTGATATATGTACATTATGAATATGAACATCTTGACATAGTAGGATTAGGCACCTTTTTCTTGTATGTGTATGGATTAATGATGAATGAAAGTCTAGAATCGGTAGACCTAAGATGGTGCCCATCTAAGCATGACTATTATGTGGAACCTTCGATATAGAAAGAAGGTTACAATGAACTATCCTTATAGAATATTGAGTGGCAGCCTTAGTGAACCCATATTTGGTAGGTGCATTATGAATAGGTAATGACTAAGAGATGGTATCTTTTCATATGCCCCTTTTATGGTTTGTAGCTCTACTTAAGAAGGAGACTAGAGTACAATGTATATCTACTTGGGAATGAGACTAGAGTGCATAAAAGACCTTGATATTCCTTAACAATGTGCCTACATGGGATGTGTCCTAGTCCTACCCTTGGCAAGTAGAACACCCTCCATCGGAGTTGTGTAGCCTTCAAATTCCATGCCTAGCCAGTATGGTCTATGTCAGTTGTTGCCTATTATCATCATGTGGGATATATTATACTATTTGATAAGTTCTAAAATGTTTAGGTAGTGGAAAGCGACGCTACATAGATATTGCACGAGTAGGCTTTGACAGTTCTAGAGTGAAGGTTCCCTAGTTCTTTCCAAGATCATCATGTGAAGTCCTTAATGAATGAAATGTCTTCTAATTGACTTAAATAATTATTATGACTTTACCAAAAGTAGGTTGACTAGAATGTGCTCCATCTAGGGTAACTTTTAGGGTTTCTTAGGTAAGCTTGAAGTGGGTATATAGGCGATCTCTTTCTGTCCTACTTAGGTGAATCTTAGAGTAACCTTAGGTGGGGAGTAAATGAAAGGAAAAGGGAACAATATTATCTTAGGTAGTATTAAGCATTGTTTATGTAGACTTGAAGAGGGTTTATAGGCGGTCTCTTCTTGTCTTACTTAAGTAAGTCTTAGGATAACCTTTCCTTGGAAGTGTATGCGTTTATATGTGTTGAAGTGATGTTGATGCTATATTGTGGAATGTGACCTATACACATATATATATACTTGTAAGTGACTATTATACTTGTCTTAAAAGGTTTCTAAAAAAAAGCATGTTTCATACAAAAGTCTGTTTATCATGATCTCATGCATTATGCGATACTTAGTACAAGTGTTTGTACTAATTCCATACATTTTGTATATCTCTAAAGGTGTAAGTGACATTTAAGAGGAGTCTCAAAGTGGAATCTTTGATTAGTGTTCATTCAAGTAAAGATTCTGTATGTCCTCACTAGAATCGAGGAAATCTTGATGTTTGGATTTCCTTATTGAAAGTATTGTAATAAACTTAGCTATTTTCTAGATGATGAAGTACGGGCCCGTGTTCCTATATATTCATCTGTCTAAGATAGCAACTTTGAGACTTAGTCTTTCATTATGCTTTTCCATAAAAGAGATATTATGAAGTATTATTATTTCGGGTGAAATTTTTTAATTTCGCAGTACTTTTCATACATTTATGCAATGAATGATGTTAAAGGGTTTGTACAAGATCTCCGAGATTTCAAGTACGCCGTGTTGCAATTAGAGAATGCCCTAACTTCTAGGGGGTACTCTCGGGTTGTGACAAACATGGTATCAGAGCATAAGGTTATGAAGTAGTACTTAGGAATCAAAAAATCTCAAAAAGCCACGTCTAGTAGAGTCTTGTTCATTGGTGTGAGTCGCGACACATCCATGAGCGAAAGGCTATAGAACGATAGAGTTTCCTTTCTTTTCTACTTCTATGTCATGCCGTAGAGTAAAATGTTATCGTTGTTCTTTTCTTATGGTTTTGCTTATGTTTGTAGGAAGATGAATACGAGGAGGACACCGGCTAGTAGGGTTGAGGAGAATGATGTGAATGAGGGAATTCCTCCACGAGGTGGATAAGTGCCACAAGGTGTGAAAGTTCCTCAAGGTGTTCAAGGTTCTCATGGTGATCAAGTCCCTATTGTTGAAGGAGGTAATGAGGTAGGAGGTAATGAGGTACCGGTGGTTCCCCCGATTATGGCTAATGGGGAGATTAGAGAGGTTCTCCTTACCCTAGCCCGAGCTATGACAACTCAACTGAATAGAGACATTGAGCATAAGGTGAATGCTATGGATAATACTATGACCTCAATATTGAGGGACTTTGTGAAGATGAATCCTCCTACCTTCTTTGGTTATAAGGTGTGAGAGGATCTGCAAGCTTTCTTGGTTGAGGTGTATAATATAGTGCATTATATGGGAGTGACTTCAAGGGAGAAAGCAGAATTAGCTTCGTATCAACTAAAAGATGTTTCTCAAGTATGGTTTACTAAATGGAAGGATAGTGGACCGGTTGAACTGAGTCCCTTAGAATTAGAAGAGTTTATGGAAGCATTCCTAGAAAGGTACTTTCCCTGTGAGAAGAGGGAGGTTAAGATTGAGGAATTTATAAATCTTACGCAAGGTAGCATGAGTGTTGAGGAGTATTCCTTAAATTTTATCCTATTGTCTAAGTATGATCCATCATTAGTATCTAACCATAGTGATGAGATGAGTAAGTTCTTGACCAGTGTTTCAGATACTGTGAAGAAACAATGTCGTACATCCATGCTCCATGGTGACATGACTCTATCTAGGCTTATGGTGTAGGCTCAATACATTAAAGAGTCTAAACTTGGGAGGAGAAGTAGAGATGTTAAGAGGGCAATAACCGATGATCAAGTTCAACCTAAGTTTAAGAAGAGGGCTCCAAATCAAGATGTTTCTAGTGCTCCTAAGGCTAATTATGAGAGAGGTGGTGATTCCCATGTGGTTAAGTCTACTTGTGCTATTTGTGGGAAGAAGAACTTTGGGAAGTGTCTAGCTGGTATTAGTGGGTGCATTGTTTGTGGGAAGGATGATCACAAGGTGAGAGATTGTCCTGCAATTGCGTCTAGACGAAGAGAGTCAAAGCAAGTTCCTCTTAATGTTCCGGATGTTTGTTCTCCAATGAGGAATCGCTTCTATGCTCTCCGAGTCAAAGGAAGAAAACCGGATGATGATGATGATACTGGTATGTTACATTTATCTCTTTTTGGTTATATGTGTTCCCTCTATGTGGGGGAGTATGGTGAGTAGTAGAATCGTGATTTATCATCTCATCTCTCATTTTCAATTCAAGCTTGAGAGATACAATATCATAGTAGCATGTTGCATGTTGCATTGTGTTTAGGAGTACAGTTGAAATTGAATTTCATTGAGTCCTCGCATTGTGCATTTCATGAAGTTATGATAATGTTTTAAATTGAGTTCATATGGTGATCATAAATCGTTTAAGAGTTGCATTGTTGGAAAATTGAGCTTGTTTCACCGTAAAGAACTTGGTGTTCATTGTAAAGATTTTGAAAATTTGGTTACGTTGTTCTTTCATGAAAAATGGATATAATGTGTATAGAATTGTCGTGTATGAGCAACATCATATGTGGATAAGGAAGTTCCTCCTATATGAAATGAAAATGTGAGTCTTATTGCATGATAAGTTGTAGAAGTAGTTTCTATCTTCTTGTTGTGTTTTGAGCCTCTTAAAAGTATGTGAAATTGACATGCTTTCTAAAGAGATGATAAATGATCCTTTTTCCTGCATGTCCCTACGTGGTATATGCATATACCCATACTTAGTACATGTGGCTTACTAACCCCATTACTTTATATTACTAAAACTGTAGGTTTCGCTCGTTGAAGTTAAGTAGGTCAGTTTGAAGAAGCTTGGAACTCTTTCTCCAATTCATGGTAGGTCCTAATGTTCGGGATGCTATCATCTATATTCCAGCCTATGAAGACTTAGTAGTTTTTAAAATACGTTATTTCCTTTATGATCTTTGGATTCTTTTGCATTAAGCCCTATATGACATATTGACTATTATTGGCTAAGTCCAGATTTGCACTCTTAGATGGTTTCTATATATGTGAGACAGTTTTAGAATATCGTATATCTTTATGAATCTTAAGTATGAATTCTAAGTATACTTCAATTAGTATGCTAAAAGTTTTTAATTTACCACATAATTTAACTTTATGATTATGATGAAAGCTAAAAAGAGGCTTGTCTGCGACCTCTGAGAGGTTAACAACGCCAGTCTCATCAAGGGTCTGGGATCCGGGTGAGATAGATTTAGTGCAGAGGTGACCCACAAAGGCCATTGATGGTCTGTCGTCCCATCGAAGGACCATAGATGGTGACCATTGACTGAAGGTTCGGGTATCTAGAGAAACTCGGGGAAATCTAACCAAGTGTGGGGATACGGAAGGATTGACGGTCCGATTGATCGACGGCCCACCCTATTGATTCGTTGATCAGATAAATGAAGGTCCTAGTACCGGAAGTTGAAGAAAGTCTAAATATGGAACGACGGAGAGCATCGACCGATAGTAGATACATTGATGTACCGTGTTATTGGTCCCTCGTTTGAATCAGGGAACATGCCACTTGAAGGATGGAAAAAAGATGCTATGTCTGGACTTACGGAGGCAGTCGACGGTCCGTCGTTTCATCAACGGACCGTCTGTGGGGGTCATCGATTGAAGCCGCATTTTTGGAAAACTTTCCTTATTTGAATTCCTTTTATTTTAGGACAATGGTTTTTGTAAATAGGGTGTAAAACCTCATTTTTGGGGTTGGATTGTATTACTACTTTCTTAGTTTGTTCTTGAAGATTTGTTTTTGCAACTTGGGTATTAATTGAAATTTCTGGATTAGGTTTTCAAGTGATTTTTGTGGTTTTAATTTGAATTTCTGGATTTTCTTCAAATTTGTCAAAGTAAGTTCATGATTTATTTTTTATCAACTATGAATTGTGTTCTTCAATGCATGGGTCACTAAATCCACAACTAGGGTTGTGGGAACCATGGGTAATTAACAAAGTAAATCTAGCTTAATAACAATTCTCAAATAGGTTATTGCATGTGTTGATAATTCTTTCGTGTAGAAGTCTTTATGAGTGCACGTGTTAGAACTCGCCTTATTGCTACTTGCCTGACCAAGGGGGTAATTAATAGGAAGATAATTATCAACATAGATTTAGTGGGATACTATATAATAGGCTAGTTTTGATTGGTGCGAAGTAATAACTAAGCCATACAGCGAATATGATGCTTAATATTAAGTAAAGGTAACGGCTAGTAACTTAGACACATGTAGCCGGACCAAGGTATGGGGTGAAATTTTCTAAATGACGGACCAAAGATTTAGAGGTACCTAACTTATCACTTTGCATGCAAAACACTAGGGAAGAATTATTATAGCTAGGAATACGACGTTATGAACCTAGGGAACACTTACACGCTAGTTTTTCTCATAACTTTATAAATACCAAAGATTTACTCATGTTACTTGTTTTACTTAGAATTATTATCAAGAGTTTTGTTTCACAAACCCCCCCCCCCTTTTAATTACTTATTAACGGAAAGGACTTGACTAAATAAAAGTAATCGTATATTGAAGTTAAATCTAAATCATTTTCCTCATGGGATCGACCCCACCTAATAGTTGGGTTCTTTACTTGTTACAACCACTTATACTTCTTTAGGGAGGTATAATTTGAACGTATCACTACATAGGCTGCAACTTTTGTTCCTTGGTGAAATAGGTCCGCATCGCGGACTTTGTCCACCAAAGTGCAAAAATGTGCTCTGCGGCACGGACACAACATAGACTCAACCGCCCCGGAAGTTATTTTCAAAAAATCATGCGGTAACAGCTCCGCGTCGCGGACTTGTTCACCGACGATAGTTCTGGAAATTTAAGTTGATTTCGAGTTGGTTAAAAGGTCCTATAAGTTCAGGGGTCTTTTGGGTATTTTAGTGTCTAGTTATTGGAGATTATTAGACCTTTTTAAGCCCCAATTCACCCTTCAAATCATAACCCTCAAGTCCAAAACGAAATATCTCCATTCTTTCTCTCCAAAAACCTCCATTGGTGAAGTTTTGAAACTCCAAGGAAGAAGATAGATTTTACAAGTTTTCTCCATAAATATTGTGGGATTTTTTTCAAAACTAAGGTATGGTTCAACATATTTGAAATCTCTTTATTCAAGGAGTCAATTCAAATGATTTTCAAAGATGATACAAAACATGAAATCTTATAAATTTAATTCTATACATTGGTCTTTGTATAAAGTGTTTTAGATCATTGATTTATGATTTAATTGATGTTAATTATATGATTTTAACCTAAACTCTTCATGAAACCATGCAAAACATAATGTCACGATCGGAATCTAGACCTCAGACGAGAACGACGTCATTGACCTCTCAGAGGTCTCAGACAAGCCTACATACGTCATTCTTACTTCATCTAGATTAATTTTAGCGGAAAATTTGAACTTTTTGTTTTATTATTTCATGCTAAAAATTTTAAACTTAACATCATAGGAGTTCACAAATCAACCATCAAATAAGGAGATAATAAAATGAAAGAATCAGTCCAAAATTTTATTAAATGTATTTTTGCCAAAACGACACCAATACAATGTTTGAACAAAAGTGGAGAGAAACAGTATTGGAACATGCTCCAACAGCTATAGCCTACATCTAAGCTATATAATAACGGTAGACATCCTCGAAAGCATGAGGGCCTACAAAGTCCGGATGAAAGCTGCATGTCCGGATAACTGCAACGTCGACCTGTAAGCTCTAGCGTCCACCTGTGCCTGCACCTAAAATTGTAGAATTGTATGGGATCAGTACACACTTGTACTAAGTATGGGTATATGCAAGCACACACCAAGGACATGCATGAGTAAGAACAGCTCTTTCCTAACAACATGATTATGGAAAGTCAAGTTAGTGGACTTGCCAAAATGGGATTAGAAAAGTTAGTGAGATCTCCAAATATGGATTACGAAAGTCATGTCATGAGAGTAACATGCATCATCATACTTATCATACTTCACACAACACATAACACATATTGTTTTGCATATATCACATAACAACTTACACATAGCACATATCATTTTGCATATAGCACATAACATCTTTCATATCATTCATTCATATGCCATGAGACCTTTGAATCATGGACTTGACATTTAGACTTCCCAAAATGAGGGCTCAACATATGGGACCTCAACTAGGGAGCCTTCTATAGCAAACACAGAGTCTGCTTCATTCATTCATTCGTACTTCACTTCATTTCGTTCATAGGCTAGTGTAAACACCAGCTATACCTAGGATGTAGTTTATGACATTAATCAGGTTCGCAATGCAATGATCAAGAATGACCTAGTGTCATTACTTAAGTCTAGCTCACCACTTTATTATCCTATCCTAACACTTTTGGTATCACTCATTTCATTATGTGCATCAATTGAGGTTGGCCTCATTCATTCTTTGGGAACTTTAACTTTAACCGACATACATTATGTTAGCATCATGAAATCCAGTGTCTCCTCCAAACCAAACAGAGGTGGAATCACCTAGAAAAGTGACCCAAAACATGCTAGCGTACATGGGGATTGAACCCCGCCAGATCCCTATATTGGAAGTATAGGTTCAAAGACTAGGATATAGAAGGAGACCCATAACCATCATGCTGGACAGTCTCATCTCATCAGGGTTACGTGAACCTCCGCCCTTCCCAAAAGAAGGCATGAACGCTTATATCTAGTCTATCGGTGCTCAGTATAAAGTTCCATTTCATTCTACTCGTACGTCATGGAAGATGGCTTTCAGTATGAGGACATCATAGCTTAATAGATGATTTCTCATCTCATCATTAGTATTAAGTATACATTATTCTAAATACTTTCATTAGAATGTTCATAGAGACCGGTCTCTTCACTAACTTTACACTCTCATAGGTGAGTATGTTTTGGAAACATTTACTTAGGCTCATTTGAGATTGCTCTCATCTTTCACATTTGCCTCTTATTATTTTGTCACCACATTTATTAACATTAGCACATTTGCTCTTCATAATTACTTACCCCTTTTTATGTGAATGTTCGTTTCATCATATGCCAATGCACTTGGCTATTCAGTGTGTTTCACACTCTTACTTAACCCTTCTAGGGTTTCATCATTTCATTGTTCATATTATCATTTCATTACATACATCTCAGGTTCACTTACTTCTAACGTATGCTAGACTTGTGTGTCTATACATACAAGACATGAGGCTTCAATCATAATTTGTTTAGTGATTCATATCTTCCTAAGATTATGTGGTACAAGACTTATACATCTTGTATGTATGCCAAGATCTCTATTCCAATCTATGTAGGCAGCATTATTCTTTAACATTAAATTCACGTATGACTTATGTATCAATACGGAATTTGGGTAAGGGAACCCGGTTTCGAATCCATTGTACAACACTTATATTTTTCACTTATTTTATTTTGGTCCACACGGCTTGGGGACCCAAGATCAAGCCCCAACGCCTTCATTTTCTTTTAATTTCTCTTCTTTAAATTTTATCTTTCTTGGCCGAGGGGTTGTGGGATCGAACCCCCACAGCCTCATTTATTTTAATTTCTTTTTCCATGTACTTTTTTGAGTTGACCATGAGGTTGTGGGATCGAACCCCCACAACCTCACATTATTTTTCTTTTAATTCTCCTTTTCCGCCTAGAGGTTGTGGGTTCGATTCCCATGCCTCACACTTATTTTCTTTTCCTTTTTCCTTAAGCTTGACCGATAGGTTGTCGTTTTAAATCTCACTCCTCTCATTTCTTATTTTCAAACTATATTTACCAGCCAGGAGCACGGTTCGATCCCCCTTTACTACATTGTTTTTCACTTTTTTATTTTCAAAACATCTAACGTGGTGAGGTCACAGGTTCGACCCTCAGTGACCTCACTTGTTTTTCTTCACTTTTCATGACATTTTAAATAATTTAAATTGCCTGAAATTAATCAACAAGGTGCGTGAAATTTGAGTTACATTTGCAGCTTCTTTTCCATTCCATTACATGTTAGTTCTTAGGGGAAGTTCATAGTGCATTTAGAACGTTTTAGGTGCATTTTTAATGGATTCGTTTATCCAAGAGATTATCACTCATATCAGCAACATTTCATCTCATATGAACATCACGATTTACATAAAAATTTGTACCTGAAATACAAAGAACTAACTAGCCATTTTAATTTCTAAACCGTGACCAATAGCCACGGCAACACACCCAAAATGCACGTACTTACATTTTCGGAAAACATCAACACAAATTACATAATTCCAAACATACATATAAACACATAAGACCGTGAAAAAACGTTTTATCCCTAATTTTCTACCAGCAAACATGACCAACCTATGATTCAATGGGAGCTAGTGACAGGGACATGCAACGGGGAAACAACCCTAGTTTTCAGACGGAATATACTGAACCTTAAGGGGTCTCTCGCGAAAGGGACCAAGAGAGAAGAGAACCCATACCTTTTAAACCTAGACAACCAGCCACAATCACACGTCCTAACCAACGCCCAAACCTCTCTTCCGAGCCTTGATTCTTGTTCACAAGTGAAGTTCTTTACGTGTAATGCTTAGGCATACAAATTTTTCTTTTTGTTTTTGATTGATGCAGCAGAGAAAACGTTTAGAACAGTAGGTTTATTTTATTTTTATGTTTTTGAATGGTAAAGTTAAGCTGAAAAACGTTTTAGGAGTAATCTAAAGAATTATGAGTTGGCATGAAGCACACTCCTAGTGGGAGTCATGCACCCCTTTTTTGGGAATTTTGTTGACTTATTCAACACAATTAAAATGGTAAAATCAGATTATAAAATCTATCTTAAGTTATTATAATGACCCTCCTTATTTTTATCAATTTTAATTAATTAATTTGTGCCTTATTATGCCTCCAACTCGGCTCGAACCCGAGTATGGAGGTATGGTCAATCTCGGGTTTTACCACCGAGATTTGACTTATTTTGACTAATTAATAAATTTATTTAATTAATTAAATATCAGGCTAGGGTAATTGCTTTACTACCCCTAACACCATAATTACCTTTATACCCCTAGAACCCTTAAAACCTAGGACTAACCCTTTTAAGTCTAGTTAAGACTCATCCGGGTGAATCATTGTATTTGG
Organism: Solanum pennellii; assembly: GCF_001406875.1. NCBI lineage: Eukaryota > Viridiplantae > Streptophyta > Magnoliopsida > Solanales > Solanaceae > Solanum > Solanum pennellii. Next base: position 34,088,356 of record NC_028645.1, on the reverse strand, counting down.
GTACACTACATGGCAGGAACCAAACTTCCTAGCTCAACTAAATCCCCCAGTTAGTTAGCTTGGATGTCGCAAGGGTTCAGAGGTCTGCTTCTACGTGCATCAATCCGTGTGAACCCGGTCTAATCATAGGCATTGTAGACACATTAAGTATTACTTAGCATATCCATTTTTAAGGTTGTTACACATAATATCTCCAAAATTATCTATATTTTGGATGTTATGATCTTGCTTTAATGTTTATGAATGCTAGTGTAGTTTTCTATGGTCTATTGAATGACGTAAGAATCGTATTGGATTAATGTATACACTGTATTAAATTGATAAATCTATATCAAATTGTCTTAGATTCATTGAGTATTGTGATTTATTTATTGAATTGATAATCATGGACATGGGTAAGGGCCTATTTGTATTGTATTGGATGATTTAACTATGGATTCAAGTGGTGAGAATAGATTGGTGGTACGATGTCCTAATTGTAAGACTTCGAAAATCATTTAGGTTAAATAGAACCTAACATGTTAGTAATGGTGGTCTAAGGTCCTAATGTGGTATATAATATGGTTTAGAGGAAGTAGCTAAGATTTTAGGTGCATTGGAAGTCAAATGTCAAAGGACGGTTAAGATGTTCGACGACTAAGTCACCTATGTGCCTCGTATGTAGTTCTATATGTTTATGTGTAATTCATGAAGTTCGAATGATATGCCTTGAAAAGACCTTGTGTGTCTAGGAATATTTCATCGAGTTTTGCATGTTCATTTAGGTTGAAATTCATGTTACAGGTGTTACAATCGTATACGTTCAAGTTTGGATTTGAAACGTCCAGGCAAACATCCCCAAGGACCATCCAAGTTTCCTTGAAGAAGGACCCAAACTTAGTGTAAAGACGGTCCGAGGCAGGCCCCAAATAACGGAGGCATCGACGTCTCATAGGACAATCGACGCCCCACAGATGGGTGTCGTCGGTGGGGTCTTAATTTTTGTTGATAATGGGACCTTGACAAGTCTCTGACCCAACCAATTGTAGGAAAAGATGGTCTGTTTGTGGACAAAATGGTCCGTCGACTCTCTTTTGTCTGTGAAGCCAAGTCCCTGCGCAGGTCACTATTAAGTAAGGGGTGATGTTGTAATTTCACCCCACTTCCAAATAGATGTATTGGCGGTTTATTAAGGGTCTTTTGGGTATTTTAAGCATGTATATAATTGTTTAACACTTAGAAGATTTCATTCTTCAAAAATCAAAACCCCAAAATCCCTTAAGAAATCCCAAAGACTACATTGAAGTCCAAATCAAGGAATAGCTTGGAGGTGACATTTTGAGGTGGAATTATTCAGCAAAGTGAAGAATTAGATTCATTGAGGTATGGATTTTTATTCTTGAAACTCGTTTCATCAAGGAGCCCAACTTTCAAAGATGTTTTCAAAGTTTTCAAAAGGTGAATTGTTCAATTTCATGATTCTACCGTGGGTTCTTGCATTAATGGTTTTCAAATGTATATTATGGATAATATTGATGTTGTAATTATGATTTTAACCCAAATTACCTATGAACCCATGTAATTTATAAAAGTAAGATTTCGACCAAATTATGTGTTACTTGATATTGGCTTAATGTGTAGTTTCTTATGGGCTTTCTACTGATGTAAGGATTGTATTCAATCGTTATTAAATTTGTATTGGATTGTTGAATATATATTGAATTGTGATAGATTTCATTGATTTCTATAATTGTACATTGAATTGGTGTTCATGGCTATGGGTCAGGGTATTATGATGTTGAATTGGATGATTTGGTATTGGCTTGAAGTGTTGATGATGAAGTGGTGGTACACTTCCCTATTTCTTTTTATTCAATGTCAATTATAATTTAAATATGTTATGATAGGTTAGGTCCACCTTTGGTGGCGGTGTTATCTGAATTGATGTGATCTTGTCGACGTTACTTTCTAGTATATTGATGATCATGGCCTTGTCGACACTACTTGAACGTATATGGCTATTTGTGTAGTTTATTCAGTGATGTATAATCAGATCTATCTATATGTTAATGCCTATTTTAGACTATTGATAATATTTAGATAATCATGTTATGCTTTGACTATGTGTTAATAGTGTAGTCTTAGAGTTGATACATGGTTTTTCCTAATGTGGTTAGATGAGCCTAAAATGGTTAAGTTGATGATGTTAAGGTAATGAATATGTTGACTTAATAAGGTTAAGGGTCATTCCTAAGTGTCTAAAGAAAGATAAGTTATATGTGTTAGGTGGAAATATTTTGTGTCTTGTTGAGGTAGACTTTTGTGCCTTACTTGATGCTTATGTGAATATGTGATGTCTTGTCTTAGGAACCTAAAAGGGTCTTAGTCTTGAATAAATGAATAGGTGAGAACTTTAATGATAACAGGGTCATTTATGTGCAACCTTGAACCGAGTGGTAAGGTTATAAATTGTGAAGTAGTTAGTCGTGTGGTATCGTTCATGCCATGAGTGATGGACTTAAGGTTAATTGGCTGGAACGGCATCGTATCATACCTTAGGAATGTAGCAATGAACTTTTTGCCACCATAGTGAGATGACCCTAGTGGATTTTGCTTTGGTAGGGTAAATGTAATTGGGTGATGAACTAGATATGGGACCCATTTGTATAAACCTTAATATGAATTGATCTATGAGAACTAAGTCTAGAACCAAGTGAGTATGGCTAAGGGAAGTAGTTCTAGTTAAGTATGAGACTAGAATACAATGTATGCCCTTCATATTCCTTAACCATGTTCCTACATGGAATCTTTATGTTCTACCATTGGCAAGTAGAACACCTCATCGAAGTACGATAGAACTTCGGATTCCATGCTTTGCTACCATGGTCTGTATCGGTTATTGCATATTCTCATCATATGGGATACCTATTATCATTAGAGAATTTCTATGAAATTTAGGTTGTGGTATGGGAGACATTACACAATAGGCTTTGAAGATGTTAATAAGAGTCCGTAGGTCTTGACCAAGTCAATTATTTGAATGTCCTTTCTGTGATGTATGTCTGTTAAATGAACTAATGAACTAATGACTTAATGATAATGAGCATGTAAATAAATAAGTACCTTAGCTAAAGTGACTTAAGGATTACTTTGTTAAAATATGAAGGTATGTGTTAGACTATTGATACTATTTAGATAATCATGTTATTTTTTGACTATGTGTTGAGAGTGTAGTCTTAGAGTTGATACATGGTTGTTCCTAAAGTGGTTAAATGAACCTAAAATGGTTAGGTTGATGATGTTAAGGTAATGAATAGGTTGACTTAATAAGGTTAAGGGTCATTCCTAAGTGTCTAAAGAAAGATAGGATATATTTTTAAAATGGATGTATGTTGTGTCTTGTTTAGGTAGACTTGTGTCCCTTACTTGATGCTTTTGTGAATATGTGATGTCTTGGCTTATGAACCTAAAAGGCTCTTAGTATTGGATGAATGAATATAGGTGAGACCTTTAATGATAAGAGGGTCATTTATGTGGAACCTTGAACCGAGTGGTAAGGTTATAAATCGTGAAGTAGTTAGCCGTAATGGTATCCTTCATGTCATGAGTGTGTACTTATGGTTGATTGGCTGGAACGACATGATATCATAACTTAGGAAAGTCGCGATGTGATTTTTTTCCCCATACTGAGATGGCCCTAGTGGATTTTGCTTTTGTACGGTAAATGTAATTGGGTCATGAACTAGATATCACATCCATTTGTATGAACCTTAATGTGAATTGATCTATGAGAACTAAGGCTAGCACCGAGTGAGTATGGCTAAGTGAAGTAGTTCTGGTTAAGTATGAGACTAGAATGCAAAGTACGCCCTTCATATTCCTTAACCATGTTCCTACATGGGATCTTTATGTTCTACCATTCGCAAGTAAAACACCTCATCGAAGTACGATAGAACTTTGGATTCCATGGTTTTTTACCATGGTCTATGTCGGTTATTGCCTGTTCTCATCATACGGGATACATATTAGCATTAGATAAGTTCTATGTAGTTTTGGTGGTGGTATGGGACGCTACTTAGACATTGCACAATAGGCTTTGAAGATGTTAATGAGAGACCCTAGGTCTTGTCTAAGACCATTATTTGAATGTCCTTTATGTGATGTATGTCTCTTAAATGAACTAATGAACTAATGATTTAATAAAAATGAACATGTATAATATGTACCTAATCTAAAGTGACTTAAGGATTCCTTAGTTAAAATGTGAAGAGGTCATAAAGGATGATCTCTTCATGTCTTATCTTTGGAAGTCTTGAGAATGACTCTAGTTAGGGAAGTTGCTTGATACGTTTGACATGATATAAACCTAAGAAGTCTTAAGGATTATTTGGTAGCCTTGAAGTGAATGTATGGACGTTTTCTTCTAGGAGTACTTGAGTAAGTGTTTTGATAGCCTTGGTAGGGGAGATTGTCATATCTTGTATGTCTTGTATGTTGATGTATTGTAAGTGTGTATGTGTCTCATTATGAGTAGTGAGGGTCCTTTAGGCACATCTAGATAGGGTGTATGGGCGGTCTATCTTTGTGTGACTTAAGTGAATCTTAGGATGACTTTAGTGAGAGAACTACATGCTAGAAGGCGTTCAAAAGGGAAGGATAGCACTTCACTGTTACAGTGAATGGACTTCACTATACAGTGAAGTTAACTCACAGTAATGTGAGTCCAAAAATAATGTTTTCGGGTTAAGAGTTTTTCTTATGTGATTCTAAGTTGCTAAATGTTATTCTTATGACGAATTTATGATGTTTTAAAGAAAAGATGCATATTTCCTATAAAGTCCATTTTCATAATTTTATGGATAATGCCATACTTAGTACATGTGCTTGTACTAATTACATGCTTTATTTTCTATCTATTAGTTCTTGGTAGGTTAAGAGCTTTGGAAAGAAGACTTGGACAAGGAGATCGTTCAAGAAAAAGTTGAAGTATGTACTCACTTGATTCGATGTCATATATGTCTTTTTTTTTATAAAATTTGTAATAGACTTAGTAATATGTTTTAAATTTGTATGGGCCGTGACCCAAGTATTTTCGTATCTTAAGAAGATGATTCGAGACATAGTGTTTTCCTATTTCCATATATGAAAGAGTTTATGACTTCTATATTATTTTATGAAAAGTTTTAATTCCACACTACTTTTCGATATGTATATGCAATGAATGATATGACAGGCTTGTTTAAGACCTCTGAGAGGTCCAATACGCCGATCCCAATCCAAGATTGCATCATATCTTCTTGGGTATGGTTTCGGGATGTGAAAAGCTTTGGTATCAGAGCATAAGTTAATGAAAGTAGTCTTAGGTATCAAAAAATCTCGAAAAGTCATATCTAGTAGATTCTTGACCATTAGTGTGAGTCGCGACACATCTACGGGCGAGAGGCTATAGGACGATAGTGTTTCCCTTCATTTCTACTTCTATGTCATGCGGTAGAGTTATGTTATGAGTATCCTTCTAAATGTATTTATATTTGTGCTTCTAGGAGATGAATACTAGGAGGATGGCCGCTAGAAGGATGGAAGAGCGAAGGATTGATGAGGAAATTCCTCCTTATTTTGAGCTAGTTGAGCAAGTGCTTCATGATGGTCAATGTGTCCAAGGTGATCAAGGTGCTCAAGTGTCTCGTGAAGGTGATCATGCCCCTAATGTGGGAGGAGGTAATGAGGTGCCGGAGTTGACTAATCGGGAGATTAGGTAGGCTTTGCTTGCTTTAACCTAAGCCATAACTACTCAAGTTAACTTTAACATGGTGCCTAGGATTTTGGAGAGAACTACGCCATCTAGGTTGAGAGTCTTAGTGAGGGAAGAAGGCTATATGGCTATGCTACATGATGATATGACCTTAGATAGACACATGATGTATGCATAATCATTTGAAGAGTCTAATCTTAGGAGGATGTCAAGTAACATGAAAAGGATTGTTGCTAGTGACCAAGTGCAACCTAAATCCAAGAAGAGGGTTCACACTCAAGAAAAATCTAGGCCCGCTAAGGTGAAGTTTGAGAAAGGAGGTAGTTCTTACAATGGGATACCTACATGTGCCACTTGTGATAAGAATCATTTTTTGAGTGTCTAGCGGGTACAGAGATTTGATTTTGATGTGGAAAAGATGGGCACAAAGTGAGAGATTGTCCAAATATTGCTTCTAGGAAGGAGGCTACGAAAGTTGCTCATAGTTCTCCAAGGGAAGATGCTCAAACTAATAGGTGTTTCTATGCACTCCAGACTACAGGTGAGAAGCTGGATGAGAGTGATGATTACATTGGTAAGTCCTCTTTTGTCTTGTTATAGTATGAGTTCCTTCTAAGTGGGGGAGTATGGCTAGAATTGTATTAGAAGTGTTGCATGTGCATAATGTTTAGGAGTTTGGTTGAAATTGAATTTCATTAAATTCTTGCATTGTTTATTTTATTGAGTTATTAGAATGTTTTAAAAGGTGTTTATATGATTTTACATTTCATTTGAGCATGTCTATATCATGAATTGCTTAAGATTGCATTTTTGAAAAATTTGCCTAAAAAAATCAGTGTTCACTGATCTACTGTAATATTTTGAAAAAGTGACTAATTGATTCGTTGGTCTAAAAATGTTGTTATGTGGTTAGAACTGATATGTTTAAATATAATAATGCATATAAAAAGAGTTTTTGCTGCTTTGAATGAAGCATGTGAGTTTTATAGTATAATAAGTTATAGATTTGAACTCTAGTTTCTAGTTGTGTAGTGAAGCTCTTTTATTTGTGAAATTAATGTTTTCTCCTAGACTGTGAATTGTATGGTTTGGCTATGTGCTGCTAAGTTGAACCTCTAATCTTGGAAGTGTTCAGAGAGTGGCAAGTGTCATTTGAGGACGAATGTTGTCCAAGTGGTGGAGATTGTAAGACCTCATAAATGATTTAGGTTAACTAGAGCCTAACATGTTAGTAATGGTGGTATAAGGTCCTAATGTGGTGTATTATATGTTTTAGAGGCAATATCTAAGTGTTAAGGTACATTGGAAGTCAAACATCAAAGGACGACTAAGACATTCGACGACTAAGTCACCTATGTGTCTCAGATGTAGTTCTATGTGTTTATGTGTGATTAATGAATTTGTATGGTTTTTAAAAGAGTTTAAATGGTGTAATGAGTCAGTGTGTCATGTTTTGTGACGTTTGAAGGTCAAACAACGTTCATGAAGTTAGAAAGATATGCCTCGAAATGACCTTGTGTATCTATGCATGTTTCGTCAAGTTTTACGTGTTCATTCTGGATGAAATTCATGTGATAGGTGTTAAAATCTTATACGTTCAAGTTTGTGTTGGAAACGCCCGGGCAAACATCCCCGAGGACCATCCAAGGGACCTTGAGGAAGGACCCAAACTTAGTGTAAAGACTATCCCAGGCAGGCCCCAAACGATGGAGGCATCGACGGTTGTGGGCGAAGGAACCCCCCGTCGATGGGTGTCATCGGTGGGGACATAGTGTTGTTTAGAAGGAGACATTTACAAGTATCTGACCCAGCCAACGGAAGGACAGGACGGTTTGTTTGTGGACAAACGGTCCGTGGACTGCCTTCCATTTGTGAAGCCAACTCCCTGCGCAGGTCACTGTTAAGTGAGGGATGATGTTGTAATTTTACCTCACTTCTAAATAGATTATTTGGCGGTTTATTAAGGGTCTTTTATGTATTTTAAGCATGTATATAAGTGTTTAAAACTTATAAGATTTCATTCTTCAAAAATCAAAACCCCAAAATCCCTTAAGAAATACCAAAGACTCCATTGAAGTCCAAATCAAGGAAGAGATTGGTGGTGACGTTTTGAGTTGAAATTATTCATCAAAGATAAGTATTAGCTTCATTGAGGTATGAATTTTCATCCTTGAAACTCGTTTCATCAAGGAGCCCAACTTTCAAAGATTTTTTCAAAGTTTTCAAAAGGTGAATTGTCCAATATCCTGATTATACCATGGGTTCTTGCATTAATGGTTTTCAAACGTCTACTATGGATTATATTGATGTTTTATTGATGATTTTAACTTAAATTACCTATGAACCCATGGAATTGATGAACGTAAGATTTTGACTAAATTATGTCTTACTTGATATTGACTAATGTTGATGAATTCATGTGTAGTTTCTTATGGGCTTTCTATTGATGTAAGGATTGTATTCAATTGTTACAAAATTCGTATTGGATTGCTGAGTCTATATTTAATTGGGTTAGATTTCATTGATTTCTATAATTGTGCATTGAATTGGTGTTCATGACCATGGGTAAGGGCCTTATGATGTTGAATTAGGTGATTTGGTATTGGCTTCAAGTATTGATGATGAAGTGGGGGTAGGATTCCCTATTTCTTCATATTTAATTTTTATTATACTTCAATTATAATATGATTAGTTTGGTCCGCCTTTGGTGGCGGTGATATGTGAATTAATGTGGCCTTGTTGGTGTTACTTTGTAGTATATTGATAATCATGGCCTTGTCTTAACTACCTGAACTTATATGGCTATTTGTGTAGTTTATTCAGTTATGTATAATCATATCTATCTATATGTGAAGGTATGTGTTAGACTATTGATACTATTTTGATAATCACGTTATGCTTTGACTATGTGTGAAGAGTGTAGTCTTAGAGTTGATACATGGTTTTTCCTAATGTAGTTAAATGAACCTAAAATGGTTAAGTTGATGATGTTAAGGTAATGAATAGGTTGAATTAATAAGGTTAAGGGTCATTCCTAAGTGTCTAAAGAAAGATAGGATATATTTTTTAAATGGATGTATGTTGTGTCTTGTTTAGGTAGACTTGTGTCGCTCACTTGATGCTTATGTGAATATGTGATGTCTTGGCTTATGAACCTAAAAGGCTATTAGTCTTGAATAAATGAATATAGGTGAGACCTTTAATGATAAGAGGGTCATTTATGTGGAACCTTGAACTGATGGTAAGGTTATAAATCGTGAAGTAGTTAGCCGTAATGGTATCCTTCATGTCATGAGTGATGTACTTAAGGTTGATTGGCTGGAACGACATCGTATCATACCATAGGAATGTAGCAATGAAATTTTTCCCACCATAGTGAGATGACCCTAGTAGATTTTTCTTTGGTAAGGTAAATGTAATTGGGTCATGAACTAGATATGGGACCCATTTGTATAAACCTTAATATGAATTGATCTATGAGAACTAAGTCTAGAACCGAGTGAGTATGGCTAAGGGAAGTAGTTCTAGTTAAGTATGAGACTAGAATACAATGTATGCCCTTCATATTCCTTAACCATGTTCCTACATGGGATCTTTATGTTCTACCATTGGCAAGTAGAACACCTCATCGAAGTACGATAGAACTTCGGATTCCATGCTTTGCTACCATAGTATATATCAGTTATTGCATATTCTCATCATATGGGATACCTATTAGCATTAGAGAATTTCTATGAGTTTAGGTTGTGGTATGGGAGTCATTACACAATAGGCTTTGAAGATGTTACTAAGAGTCCCTAGGTCTTGTCTAAGTCAATTATTTGAATGTCCTTTCTGTGATGTATGTCAGTTAAATGAACTAATGAACTAATGACTTAATGATAATGAGCATGCAAAGAAATAAGTACCTTATCTAAAGTGACTTAAGGATTCCTTTGTTAAAATGTGAAGAGGGCATAAAGGAAGATCTCTTTATGTCTTATCTTCGGAAGTCTTGAAAATGACTCTAGTTAGGGAAGTTGCTTGACATGTTTGACGTGATCTAAACCTATGAAGTCTTATGGATTATTTAGGTAGCCTTGAAATTAATGTATGGGCATTTTCTTAGGAGTACTTGAGTATGTCTTTTGATAGCCTTGGTAGGGGAGATTGTCATATCTTGTATGTCTTGTATGTTGATGAATTGTATGTGTGTATGTGTCTCATTATGAGTAATTTTGAGGATCCTTTAGGCACATCTAGAGAGTGTATATGTGCGGTCTCTCTTTATGTGACTTAAGTGAATCTTAGGATGACTCTACTGAGAGAATTACATGCTAGAAAGTCTTCAAAAGGGAAGGATAGCACTTCATTCTAACAGTGAATGGACTTGACTGTACAATGAAGTGAACTCACTGTCATGTGAATCCAAAAATAATGTTTTCGGCTTAAGTGTTTTTCTTATGTGATTCGAAGTTGCTAAATGTTATTCTTATGACGAATTTATGATGTTTTCAAGAAAAGATGCATATTTCCTATAAAGTCCTTTTTCATTATTTTTATGCATAATGTCTTACTTAGTACATGTGGTTGTACTAATTCCATGCATTATTTTCTATCTAGTAGTTCTTGGGTAGGTGAAGAGCTTTGGGGAAGAAGACTTGGAGAAGGTAATCGTTAAATAAGAAATTGAAGTATGTCCTCACTTGATTCGAGGGCATATATGTCATTTTATATTTATTTTATAAAGTTTTAAATAGACTATAATAGCATGTTTTAAATTAGTATGGGTCGTGACCCAAGTATTGTCGTTTCTTAAGATGATGATTCGAGTCTTACTATTTTCCTATTTCCATATATGAAAGAATTTATAAATTCTATATTATTTTACGAAAAGTGTTAATTTTGCACTACTTTTTGTTATGTATATGTGATGAATCATATGATTGGCTTGCATAAGACCTCTGAGAGGTCGAATACGGCGGTCATAATCCAAGATTGCATCCTATAATCTAGGTTGTGGTTTCGGGATGTGACAAGCTTTGGTATCAGAGCATAAGTTAATGAAAGTAGTCTTAGGTATCAAAATATCTTGAAAATTCACGTATAGTAGAGTCTTGACCATTCGCGTGAGTCGCGACACATCTATGGGCGAGAGGCTATAGGACTATAGTGTTTTCCTTCAATTCTACTCCTATGTCATGCGGTAGAGTTATGTTATGAGTATCCTTCTAAATTATTTTCCTTTGTGCTTCTACGAGATGAATACTCGGAGGATGGCCGCTAGAAGGATTGAAGAGAGAAAAGTTGATGAGGAAGTTCCTCCTCATTTTGACCAAGTTTACCAAGTGCTTCATGATGGGCAAGGTGTCCAAGGTTCTCAAGGTGCTGAAGTTCCTCCTCAAGGTGATCATGCCCCTTATGTGGTAGGATGTAATGAGGTGCCAGAGTTGACTAATCGGGAGATTAGAGAGGATTTGCTTGCTTTAACCCGAGCCGTAACTACTCAAGTTAACTTGAACATGGTGCCTAGGCTTGTGGAGAGCACTATGTCATCTAGGTTGAGAGACTTAGTGTGGTAAGAATGGTATACAACTATGCTACATGATGATTTGACCTTTGCGTGACACATGATGTATGCACAATTATTTGAAGAGTCTAATCTTAGGAGGATGTCAAGTAACTTGAAAAGGTTTGTTGCTAGTGACAAAGTTCAACCTAAATCTAAGAAGAGGATTCACACTAAAGAAGAATGTAGGAGTTCTAAGGTGAAGTTTGAGAAAGGAGGTAGTTCTTACAATGGCAAACCTACATGTGGCACTTGTGGTAAGAAATATTTTGGTGAGTGTCTAACGGGTACCAGAATTTGCTTTTGATGTGGAAAAGATGGGCACAAAGTGAGAGATTGTCCAAACATTGCTTCTAGGAAGACGGGTAATAAAGTTGCTCCTAGTGCTCGAAGGGAAGATGCTCCAACTAAAAGGCGTTTCTATGCACTCCAAACTAGAGGTGAGAAGCCGGATGAGAGTGATGATTACATTGGTAAGTCCTTGTTTCTCTTGTTATAGTATGAGTTCCTTCTATGTGGGGGAATATATCTATAATTGTGTGAGAAGTTTTGCATGTGCATGATGTTTAGGAATTTCGTTGAAATTGAATTTCATTAACTTTTTGCATTGTGTGTGTTATTGAGTTATGATCATGTTGTAAAAGGAGTTTATATGATTTTACCTTTCATTTGAGCATATCTATATCATGAATTGCTTAAGATTGCTGTGACGACCGGAATCTAGACCCCAGACGAGACCGGCGTCATTAATCTCTCAGAGGTCGCAGACAAGCCTACATACGTCATTCTTACTTCATCTAGGTAAATTTTAGCAGAAAATTTGAACTTTTTGTTTTCTTATTTCATGCTGAACATTTTAAGCTTAACATCATAGGCGTTCACAAATCAACCATCTAATATAGAGATAATCAAATGAAAGAAACAATTCATAATTGCATTAAACGTGTTCTTGCTAAAATGAGATCAATACAAAGTCTGAATTGAAAGTGGAAAGAAACACTAGTGGAATATTCTCCACTAGCTAAAACTCATATCTAATCTAGATAATAACAGTAGACATCCTTGAAAGCATGAGGGCATACCAAGTCCGGATGAAAGTTCCACGCCCGGATAGCTGCAACGTCAACCTGTAAGCTCTAGCGTCCACCTGTGCCTGCACCTAAAAATATAGAGTTGTATGGGATTAGTACACCCTTGTACTAAGTATGGGTATCTGAAAGCATACACCAAGGACATGCATGAGTAAGAATAGCTCTGTCCTAACAACATGATTATGGAAAGTGAAGTCAGTGGACTTGCCGAATTGGGATTAGAAAAGTTAGTGAGCACTAACTTTCCAAATTTTGATTAGGGAAGTGAGTTAGCTTTTGAAATTTGGATTAGGAAAGTCATGCAATAAGATTAACATGCATCATCATACTTATCATATTGCACACAACACATAACATGTTGCACGTAGCAGATAATATATTTCATATCATTCGTTCATATTTTATGAGACCTTGGAATGATGGACTTGACATCAAGACTTACCAAAATGAGGGCTCAACATATGTGACCACAACTAGGGAGCCTTCTTTAGCGAACATTTCATAGGATAGTGTAAACACCATCTATACCTAGATTGTAGTTTAAGACTTTCATCGGGTTCGCTGTGCAATGATAAAAAATGACCTAGATTCATTACTTAAGTCTAGCTCACCTATTGATCATCCAACCCTAATACCTTTGGTATCATTCATTTCATTATGTGCATCATTTGAGGTTGGCCTCATTCATTCATTGGGAACTTTAACTTTAACAAACATAGATCATGTGAGCATCATGAAATCCAGTGTCTCCCCCCACACCGAAAAGAGGTGGAATCATCGGTCAAAGTTACCCCAAAATATGGTAGCGTACATGGGAATTGAACCCCGCCAGATCCCTATATTGACAGTATAGTTTCAAAGACTAGGAGATGCAAGGAGACCCATACCCGACATGCCAGACAGTCTCATCTCTTGAGAGTTACATGAACCTTCGTCCTTCCTGAAAGAAGGCATCACCGCTCAAAGCTAGTCTATCAGTGCTCAGTATAAAGTTCCTTTACATTCAAGTCATACGTCATGAAAGCTGGCTTCTAGTATGAGGACATAATAGCTCAATAGATGATTTCTCATCTCATCATTAGTATTATGTGTAGATTGATCTCAATACTTTCATTAGAGTGCTCATAAAGATCGGTCTCTTCATTAACATTACACTGTAATAAGTGAGTACGTTTTGGTAACATTTACTTAGGCTTAGTTGAGATTACTCTCATCTTTTACATTAGCCTCATATAATGTTGTCACCACATTCAATAAAATTAGCATAGTTGCTCTTCATAATTACTCACCCCTTTTTATGTGAATGTTCATTTCATTATATGCAAATGCACTTGGCCATTTACTGTGTTTCACAATCTTACTTAACCCTTCTAGGATTTCATCATTTCATCATTTCATTGTTAATTTAATCATTTCATCATTCATTCATCATTTCATTACATACATCTTAGGTTCACTTATTTTTAAATGTATGCTAGACATATGGGTCTATACATACAAGCCATGAGGCTTCATTTTCGTTTAAGTGATTCATATCTTCCTAGGTTTATGTGGTACAAGAATTATGCATCTTGTATGTATGCCAAGATCTCGGTTTCAATCTAAGTAGGTAGCATTATTCTTGAATATTTACTTCACATATGACTTATGTATCAATACGGGATTTGGACAAAGGGACTTAGTTTCGAATCCCTTGGACAACACTTACATTTTATTATTCATTTTGATTTGATCCATGCGGCTTGGGGACCCAAGATCGAGCCCTAACACCTTCATTTTATTTTTCCCTCAATTGTTCTCTTCATTTTTCGCTCAAAGGGACTGAGAGGATGTGGGATCGAACTCCCACAATCTCATTTACTTTTATGTTCAAATTCTTTTAATTTATCTCCTTTGGCCGAGGGAATGTGGGTTCGAACCCCCACATTCTCACTTAACTTTCTTCTACTTAATTTCCCTTGGTTAACGCCTAGAGGTCGTGGGTTCGATTCCCACGCGCCTCACCTTTTATTTTTATTTTAATTTTCTTAAGTTGAATGAGAGGTGTTGGGTTCGAATCTCACTCCTCTCATTTCTTATTTTCATAATTCATTTTCCAGCCAAGGTCATGGGTTTGAATCCAACATGTCCCATTCCATTTTTCTCATATTATTTCATTGATTTTTAATATGGGGAAGTCATGGGTTCAATCTCCAGTGATATCAAATATTTTAATTCTTTTTTTCATAGCATTAAAATCCCCTTAGTTTGGCAGAAACTCCTTAACAAGATGCTGGAAAATTTTGCAGCCTATTTTCTCACTTCTTTAACATTAAATGTTTAGACGTTTTAAGTAGTATTTAGTGAGTTCTTTAGGTACATTTTGAAGATTTCATTCGATAAAGAATTGCACTCAAATCAGCATCTTTATATCACTTATGAACATTACGATTTACATAAACATATGTACATGAAATACAAAGAACTAACATCACATTTAGAGCCTTAAACCCGAGGCATATAATTATGGTTCACAATGCACACACGTATACATAGTTTCGGATCACATAGGTGATCCTTCATACGATTTCAAACACACATACATGAACATATTCATCTTAAAAACACAACAACACGCCTAATATCTCTCAGCAAATATATCCAACCTACGAATCATTGGGAGCTAGTGACAGGGACATTCAATGGGAAACAACTCTAGTTTTAGGATTGCATATACTGAACCTTAGGGGTCTTTTGGGAAAGGGACCAAGAGAGAAGAGAACAAATAACTTTTTGACATCAAGACTTCCCAAAATGAGGGCTCAACATATGGGACCTCATTTAGGGAGCCTTCTTTAGCAAACACAGGGTCTGCTTCATTCATTCATATGTATTTCATTTCATTTCTTTCATAGGCTAGTGTAAACACAAGGTATACCTAGGATGTTGTTTAAGACTATCATCGACTTTGTTGTGCAATGATCAAGAATGACCTAGTGTCATTACTTAATTCTAGTTCACCTCTTGATCATCCTACCCTAACACTTTTGGTATCATTCATTTCATTATGTGCATCATTTGAGGTTGGCCTCATTCATTCATTGGGAACTTTAACTTTAACCGACATAGAACATGTTAGCATCATGAAATCCAGTGTCTCCCCCACACCTAAAAGAGGTGGAATCACCGGCCAAAGTTACCCCAAAATATGCTAGCGTACATAGGAATTGAACCCCACCAGATCCCTTTATTGGAAGTATAGGTTCAAAGACTAGGAGATATACGGAGACCCATACCTGGCATTGCCGAACAGTCTCATCTCATGGGAGTTACGTGAACCTCCGCCTTTCCCGAAAGAAAGCATCACTGCTCATAGCTAGTCTATCGGTGTTCAGTATAAAGTTCAATTACATTCAACTCATACGTTAAAAAAGCTGGCTTCTAGTAAGAGGACATCATGACTCAATAGATGATTTCTCATGTCATCATTAGTATTAAGTGTATATTGATCTCAATACTTTCATTAGAGTGTTCATAGAGATCGGTCTCTTCATTAACTTTACACTCTCATAGGTGAGTACGTTTTGGAAATATTTACTTAGGCTCATTTGAGATTACTCTCATCTTATACATTAGCCTTATAGCATGTTGTCACCAAATTCATTAACATTAGCACATTTGCTCTTCATAATTACTCACCCTTTTTTACGTGAATGTGGATTTAATCATATGCCAATGCACTTGGGCCATTAAGTGTGTTTCACACTCTTAGTTAACCCTTCTAGGATTTCATCATTTGATTGTTCATTTCATCATTTCATTGTTCATTTCATCATTTCATTACATACATCTTAGGTTAACTTATTTTTAAATGTATGCTAGACTTATGGGTCTATACATACAAGCCATGAGTCATCATTCATAGTTCGTTTAAGTGATTCATATCTTCCTAAAATTATGTGGTACAAGACTTATGCATCTTGTATGTATGCCAAGATCTCGATTTCAATATAAGTAGACAGCAATACTCTTGCATATTTAATTCACGTATGACTTATGTATCAATACTGGATTTGGACAAGGGAACCCGGTCTTGAATCCCTTGGACAACACTTACATTTTATTATTCATTTTGATTTGATCCATGCGGCTTGGGGACCCAAGATCGAGCCCCAAAACCTTCATTTTATTTTTCCTTTAATTGTTCTCTTCATTTTTCGCTCAAAGGGACTGAAAGGATGTGGGATTGACCCCCAACAACCTTATTTACTTTCAGTTTCCAATTCTTTGAATTTCTCTCCTTTGGCCGAGGGGGTGTGGGTTCGAACCCCCACATCCGCACTTTAATTTCTTCTCCTTAATTTTACTTGGTTCTACTTAGAGGTCGTGGGTTCGATTCCCACGTGCCTCACCCTTTATTTTTCTTATAATTTTCTTAAGTTGACTGAGAAGTGTTGGGTTCGAACCCCACTCCTCTCATTTCTTATTTTCATAATTCATTTTCCAGCCAAGGTCATGGGTTTGAATCCCATATGTCACATTCCTTTTTCTCATCTTAAATCATTGATTTTTAACATGGGGAGGTCATGGGTTCAATCCACAGTGATCTCACATATTTTAATTCATTTTTCAATAGCATGAAAATCCCCTTAGTTTGGCCGAAACTCATTAACAAGATGCTGGAAAATTTTGCAGCCTATTTTCTCACTTCTTTAACATTAAATGTTTAGACGTTTTAAGTAGTTTTTAGTGAGTTCTTTAGGTACATTTTCAAGATCTCATTCAATAATAAGAGTCCCTAGGTCTTGTCTAAGACCATTATTTGAATGTCCTTTATGTGATATATTTATCTTAAATGAACTAATGAACAAATGACATAATGATAATGAGCATGTAAAGAAATAAGTACATAATCTAAAGTGACCTAAGGATTCCTTAGTTTAAATGTGAAAATGGCATAAAGGATGATCTCTTCATGTCTTATCTTTCGAAGTCTTGAGAATTACTCTAGTTAGGGAAGTTGCTTTATATGTTTGACAGGTTCTAATACTAGGAATTCTTAAAGATTATTTAGGTAGCCTTGAAGTGAATGTATGGGAGTTTTCTTCTAGGAGTACTTGAGTAAGTCTTTTGATAGCCTTGGTAAGGGAGATTTTCATATCTTGTATGTCTTGTATGTTGATGTATTGTATGTGTGTATGTGTCTCATTATGAGTAATTTTGAGGATCGGTTAGGCACATCTAGAGAGGGTGTATGGGCGGTCTCTCTTTGTGTGACTTAAGTGAATCTTAAGATGACTTTAGTGAGAGAACTAAACGCTAGTAGGTGTTCAAAAGGGAAGGATAGGACTACACTGTAATAGTGACTGGACTTCCCTATACAGTGAAGTGAACTCACTGTAATGTTAGTCCAAAAATAATGTTTTCGGTTTAAGTGTTTTTCTTATGTCATTCTAAGTGTCTAAATGTTATTCTTATAATGAATTTATGATGTTTTAAAGAAAAGATGCATATTTCCTATAAAAGTCCATTTTCATGATTTTTATGCGTAATGTCATACTTAGTACATGTGGTTATACTAACTCCATGCTTTATTTTCTATCTATTAGTTCTTAATAGGTGAAGAGCTGTGCGGAAGAAGACTTGGACAAGGAGATCGTTCAAGAAGAATTTGCAGTATGTCCTTACTTGATTCGAGGGCGTATATGTCATTTTATGTTTTCTTTATAAAGTTTGTAATACACTATAGTAGTATGTGTTAAATTCGTATGGGTCGTGATCCAACTATTGTCGTGTCTTAAGATGATTCGAGACTTTGTATTTTCCTATTTCAACATATGAAAGAGTTTATGACTTTTATATTATTTTACAAAAAGTTTTGATTCCGCACTACTTTTCGTTATGTATATGCGATGAATTATATGATAGGCTTTTATAAGACCTCTGAAAGGTCGAATACGTCAGTCGCAATCGAAGATTGCACTCTATCTTCTAGAGAGTGGTTTCGGGATGTGACACTAATTCTCTTTATATTATGTAATGTAGTTCTTGAATTATGTTGTGATTGGTATGATCCACTTATGGTGGTGGTGCTATGTGTTCTAATTGTGAATTATGTGGCCTCGTCGGCGTTACCTTATGTATTATGATGATCATGGCCTTGTCGGCACTTGTTGAAGTATTATGATGATTTGTGAAGTTGATTATGTGAAGTATGATCATATCTACCTACATTTAATAATGTGAAAGTATGTGGTTCTTCTACTAAAGTTGTTAGGTGAGCATGTTAGACTATGACTATGTCCTTATATGTGTAGTCTTTGAGTTGGTGCATGATTTTTCATACTTGACTATGTGAGTCTTATGATGGTTATATTAATGACATTATAGTAGCGAATAGTGTGGCCTATAGATGATGTTGGTTATCCCTATGTGCTTATATAATGATATGTTATATGTGAAGATGTGTGTGTCTTGTCTTGGTAGACTTGTGTCAATTACTTGATACATGTACATTATGAATATGAACATCTTAACCTAGTAGGATTAGGCACCTTTGTCTTTTATGTGCATGGATGAATGTTGAATGTAAGTCTAGGATCAGTAGACCTAAGATGGTGCCCTTCTAAGCATGAATATTATGTGGAACCTTCTATATTGAAAGAAGTTTAAGAATGAGCAATCCTTATAGACCATTGAGTGGCAGCCCTAGTGGACCGATCTTTGGTAGGTGAATTATGACTAGGTAATGACTAAGAGATGTTACCTTTTCATATGTCCCTTTTATTCAACTTACTCTATGAGAACAAAGGCTAGCATCGAGTGAATATGTCATGGTTTGTAGCTCTACATAAGAAGGTCACATCCGGGTTTACCCCCTACACATAACCGTCGTCGTCGTCCTCTTTGAGGACTAATACTAGCCTCTTAGTCTTACATCACTACATTCATAGGTTGAAAATATGAAAGAATTAAAGTTTTTCATTACTCCTAATTGGAGGTTTACACAGACCTCTTCATACACACAATATATTCATATCGAGTATACATAGACCCTTCATGTAGGAAGATAACATAATCTTATACTTTTATTGCACATACGTATATGTAGAAGATAGAACATAGTCTCAAAGATTGTCTCATCTCATAACCATATAAAACGATCACAACAAATTTGGGCATAGCCCTACATAAATGTAAATAAGCCATATATAGGCTTATACAAATTGTACTCAAATGAAAATAGAATGAACATAAGAGTCTTAAAAAGTAGAGCAACTACATAGCCAGATATTGGCATCGCCCTCGGAAAGTGAGGACCTACCCACTTGGATGGTATAGAATATCCAGTTCTTCTTCAAGTCATCTCGAATGAGCCTTCAACGACCGGAACCTAAAATGTTTGTGAAAAGGAAGAAAATGGGGTTAGAACGCCACTTGTACTAAGTATGACACCATATACACATATAATGTCAAATCATGCTAAAAAGGACATTTAGTTGAATCATGCCATTTTATTCTTCGAAAGTCTTATGTATAATCAAACAAACCATACCCATCAACAAGAAATATTCATTAACGTAAAGTAAGTAATATGCATATTAACATACTTGAACCCATTATCTACTACAACCCTATTATCAAGGAATAACATCTCAAGCATGAATAAAAGTGTATAATAGCATAATAAGCAAGACGAGTTTTCAAGAATCCTCATCAAGTCAATAAATGCAATGACCAAGAAAAGCCCCATAACCTTACTCGGTCAAGTAATCCAACAAGAACCCATAACCAATGCCAAACTTCACATAATATAACTTTTAAAGATACATAACATCATACCTTAACAATATAGACCAAATACATGTTCATAAGAATAACCATCATCACATGAAATCATTTACATCATTTTCATATACATATATAATATCAACCTCCTAAACCTTCCATCAAGGATAACTAGTGCAAGGCATAGGTAGAGTCCCATACCCCTACCTAGGCTAAATCAAACCTCTCAAGTCACCTTAGTTAGTTTATACTTCATTAGTTCATTTTAGTTTAGGGAACACATTCCTTAACCGACATAGACAACAAGATCTAAGTGTGGAATCCGGTGTTGTAAAACCTTACGCCGATGGAAAGTGGTCTATCGGCCAAATTAAAACCAAACATAAACATAGCTTCCAAGGTGGCTCCATTAGCTAGTCTTCCTATGGGTGTAACATAGTTAAAGAAGTAAGAGATAAGTATTTCCCTCTTGATACCACTTGGTAATTGGGGCCTCCTCTCATGAAAATCCATTGAATGAGTATCGCTCAAAAGGGAGTAGATATCACATATAGAGTTATAGGGTAACTCTTCCTCTATGGAAAGTCATCACCTCCCATTGTCAATCTCACTCAGTGCTAAGCTATGTCCCTTTATTGAAATGTCTTTAATGTCTTTATTTATCAATCATAGCTTAGTTTAGGACATAGGGTCTAGACCTTGTATAATCATCATCATCATAGCTCAATAGGAATTGCATGAGTATAATCCTTTCATCACAATCCAGATAAGTAAGATTAACACATTTACATATTCATTCATAATAAGGAACATTGTTAGTCATCAACATCCTTATAACATTTCATCTTAATCAACCTCACAAACATAGTCAAGACATTTCAATTAAATATCATACCACCCTATCAATCCTAAACAAGGCATACTCTAACACAACATCATGACTTAATCACAATTAACCATAGGTTGAAGTAATGTATAGGGATCACAAGATTTACCAAGTCTTTTTCATAATTCATCATCAAGGTCTTACAATCAACCTTTAATTCAACCCAATTAAGTCATAAAATCATCACATAAATGAAATCCAATAGAATAACAAGAACAATTGCATCACTATAACACAATTCAACACTAGATCATAGCTTAAGGCAAGATACTTAGGTCAATTTCACAGTTTACTTCATAACCTAATTCAAAATCTCAAGAACTAGCATAATAGGCCTAGAATTCATCTCAACCTATTCATAATAACATCATAGAATAGTTTTTTAATCAATAACTAAGTCAATTAAATGAACATCATACAATATAGATCAAGATTACAACCTAGGGCTATGATTTTAGGATCATGTTCTACAATTTAGACCAAACCATCAAGAATTATGATAATAAAGTTGAAATACATGTTAATATATTAATTATAAACTAAAGAAATCACAAAAAACTTAATTCATAACATAAATTTCGAGATAAGATGAAACCCACTAAAGAACAAAACTTTTAGAAAATATTTTGAAAGAGCCCTTTGAGGAAAGGAGTCTCAAGGGTGAATTAGATTTCATACCTCAACATTTGATGAAGATTTTATGGTGAAATTTCCCCTTTACATCCCTCAAAACCCTTTCTTAGCTTGTTCTTCAATGGTGTCTTCCAATAGAGAGATAAAGAAGAGAGAAGGAAAAGAGTTTAGTTTGTGAGTTTTGTTTAGTCTAATGGGGTCAGGGCCTTTTAATTAACTTAATTAGACTCCCTTAATCCCCTTACTAACAACCTAACCCCTTAAATAATTAAATGAGATTAACTTAAAAAGTTCAGGAATTAGGCATTGTCACAGACGACACCAAGATCGACGGATCGTGGGTCAGTCAACGGACAAACCCTCCTCCGTCCTGCACATTCGTTGTTTTGGTCAAAGACTTGTGAAGGCGAGGACTCCAGAATTTTGGAAAAGTGTTGGTTTATGGTTGGAATCGACGCCCCGCCGATCCATACACGAGCCGTCCTTTGCATCTTGTTCTTGCACAATGACCAGTCAGTGTTGCCTCCTACGTGCTAGGGTCCTCCTCAAGGGCCCTTGGTTGGTCCTTGGGGAGTCGTACCCGGACGTTTCAACCATGAATCGACTTTAATAAATGTTATACACCCTTCCACCATATTTCATGTATTTCTGACTCCTAAATGCTAGTCAAATAGGCTAAGGCAACCTAGTACCTCTTTGGACTAATATCCAGACGTCTTGGACGTTCTTGGAAGTTTTGGTTTCTCAACATATTGAATGACCTATATTGATTAAAATGGACTTAAAGAAAGTGTCTGACACCATGATACCTGCATTAGGCTTTAAGACACATCTTTGGTTTTCGAAGTGTTAGATTATCCCCCCTTAGGAAGATTCGTCCCAGAATGACACTAAAATTATTTTGAAGGAAGGAATAGACTAAAGACTAGCAGACCAACCAGCAACAATACATGACAAAATAAAACATATCATTTAAACAAGGCAATTCAAAACTTCAATTACCACATGTAAGGCTCAAACATTACGTCATTAGGCATTTCCTTTTCACAACACACATGAGATAAACATACTTTTCATGAGTCAATTAGAACAAGTTCAACTACCAACATGTTACATAACTTTTCATAAAGGCTCACTATGTCCAAAATGCACACATAACTGAAACAAATCAACAAAGCAAAATTTCAAGTTTAATGCACCAATTAACTGTTAACTCACTGTAAAGGTAAGCAAAACTGCACATTTTACAAGACTTCACCAAAAATTAAGAAGCTTCAATTTCTAGTCATTATTTTCATTATTATTAAAAGTAACTAATCTTAGTTATAAAAAAGATGAGGGTAAAGGGACTTCATGTCGGCCTCGGCCTCCCACATTGCACCCTCAACTAGGTGATTTTTCCATAATACTTTTACGAAAACCACCTCTTTGTTCCTCAATGTCACACCCCAAGACCAAACCCTAGAAGTTAGGGTACAATCTCGGATTGTAACCGGCGTACTCGACCTCTCAAAGGTATTATACAAGCCCTTTCATATCATTCATCGCATAACCATAGTGAAAAGTCGTGCGGAATTAAAACTTTTCACAAAACATAATATACTCTTCAAAATCTATTTCATGTAAAAGTAATAGGAAATACTAAGTCTCAATCTCATCATCTTTAGACACAAGAATACTTGTGATACGGCCCATACTTCAAAATTAGAATATAGAAATACTTAGTCTATTACAATACTTCAATAAGAAATGTAAAAGACATATATGCACTCGAGTCAAGTTAGGAAATACTTCAACTTCTCTTGAACGATCTTCTAAGTCCAAGTCTTCACTTCCAAAAGATCTTCACCTACCAAGAACTAAAAATAGATTAAAAGAAGAAGCATGAAATTAGTACAACCACATGTACTAAGTATGACATTATGCATAAAAATCATGAAAATGGACTTTTATTGGAAATATGCATATTTTCATTTAAATATCATATTATAATCATAAGAACATCATTTAGAATTTAAGGAACACATAAGAAAACAGTGACCAAAAATAGCATTTTTAGAAGTCACTTTGCAGTAACCTCATTCACTATTATAGTGAATTAATTCACCGTACAGTGAAGCACTTTGTTCATCATTTTAGACACCCTTTAGCATGTAATATTATCACTCAATTCTATACTAAGATTCACTTAAGTCACACAGAGAGAGACCGCCCATAAACCCTCTCCAGATGTGCCTAAACGACCCTTAGAATTACTTATAATGAGTCACATACACACTTCAAGAAATCAAACATATTAAGATATAGACACTATGACATTTCCTCATCAAAGACTATCAAAAGACTTACTTAAGTAGATAAAGAAGATAATGTCCATGATTGACCTCTTCTAGACTACCTAAATAATCCTTATGACTTCCTAAGTTAGGATATGTCCACATAATCAACATCTTCCCTTATTAGAGTTATTCAAATGACTCATCTAGGTAAGATACGAAGTGATCATTCCGATTCCCCCTTCAAGCCTTAAGTAGACAACCCTTAACTACTCTTGATAGACTATTTATTCCTTTTACATACTCCATAACATAAGTCATTAGTTCTTTAATTCATAAAGACTCATACATAACATAAAGGATATTCAAGTAATGGTCTTGGAAAATACCTAGGGACTCCACATAACACCTTCAAAGTCTAGTGTGCAATGTCTAGATAGTGTCCTATGCCACCACATAAACTCCATAAGCTCCTCTAATGTTAATAGGTATACCACGTGATGAAAATAGGCAATAACCGACATAGACCATGATAGCTAGACATGGAATCTGAAGTTCTAACCTACTCCAATGAGGTTGTTCGACTTGCCAATGGTAGAACATAGACACATCCCATGTAGGCACATGGTTAAGGAATATGAAGGGCATACTTTATAATCTAGTCTCATACTTAACTAGAACTACTTTCCCTTACCATACTCACTCGGTGCTAGCTTTCGTTCTCATTGAGTAATTCATACGTTAGGTTCACATAAAAAAGCTCCATAACAAGTTCATAACCCAATCACATTTACCCTACCAAGGAAGGTCCACTAGCGCTATCTCACAATGGTGACAAGAAACTCATGATGACTTTCCTAAGGATTAATATGGTGCCGTTCCGAAAAACTTACCTTAAGTCCATCATTCCTTTACTTTGAAGGATACCATTACGGCTTATGCTTCAAAAATCATAACCTTACCCATATGTCAAGGTTTTCACATAATATACTCTCTTATCATCATTTAAAGTCACATGTCATTCATACATTCAAGACTAAGAGTTCTAACACCCTAAATCAAGACATCACATATTCATAATTATATATATACATCAATCAAGATATACAAGTCAACCAAGACAAGACATCTGATACTTCACTTGAACTCATAATGCAAGTCATTCTAGCACACCTAGAAACAACCTAACATATCCAAGTCTTCCTATATATCATCATAACATTATTAATGTACTCTACATATACTCGCAAAGCCAAGTAGGAATAACCAAGACTTAACCCTAACACTATACTCATAATGTCAAAGTCATAGTCTAACATGATCACTTAAGGCAACATAAGTAGAAGAACACATATATGGCTTCACATGTAGATAGATAATGTCATGATTCACATAATAAACTACACAAATAGCCACATAACTTCAAGTAGTTGCCAATAATTCCATGCTCATCATATTGCATAGAGTAACCCCGACAAGGCCACGTCAATTGCAAGTAAAACACATAACACTGCCACCATAAGTGGACCATACCAATCACAATAGAATCGAAGTATATCAACTAAAAGAAAACGGGACAGCATACCTTCATCCCTTCTTCCACTCTTCAATTCAATGCCAATCTAGGTTTAACAATATAAGATAAATTAGATATAAATTGAATATAATTCTTATATCATTAGAAAGCCCATAAGAAATAACATAACAATTCAACAATATTAGCTTAATATCAAGTAACCCAATAAGTAGTCAAAACTAGGATTCATAAATTTTCATTGGTTCATAGGTAATTTATGTTAAAATAATCAATAAAATATCAATTTTATCATAATTCAATGTTTAGAAATCATTTATGGAAGACCCCATGGTAGAATCCCGAAATCGGACAATTCACTTTAGAAAACTTTGAAAAACATCTTGAGAGTTGGGCTCGTTGCTGAAACAAGTATAAAGGATCAAAATACATAAATCAAGGATTATAATTATTCACTTTGATGAAGAATTTCCACTCAAAACGTCACCTCCAAGCTGTTTCTTCAATTTGGACTTCAATGGAGTCTTTGGGATTTCTTAGGGGATTTGGGTTTTCAATTTGGATGAATGAAGTCTTTAAGGTGTTTACCCTTTATATACTTAATTAAAATACCCTAAATACCCTTAATAAACCTCCAATTACTTAATTTAGAAGTGGGGTGAATTTACCAATTCACTCCTAACTTGGCAGCAGCCTGTGTAGGAGAGCAGGTCGCTCGACGCCTGCCCTTGACGAGGCGTCACTACTACGACGGGCCGTCACTGGCCATAGTTGGTGGTTAAAGTAGCCTTCCAAGGCTTCCCTCTTAACCCATGGCCAAGTCCCCCACGACGACACCGTTCTACGGGGCTTCAATAGGCCTACGAGCCATTGACTGCTCCGTCATCTGGGGCCTTCCTGGGACTGTTTTGGCAATAGTTTTGGGTCCTTCCTCAAGGACCCTTAGATTGTCCTTGGAGATAATTTTCCCGGACTTTTCTTACCCAAAAACGATTGTATATAAGTTTAAAACCTCTCACCAGAATTTCATCCAAAACGAACACGTAAAACTTGATAAAACACGCCTAGACGAACAAGGTCACTTCAAGGCATATCTTTCGAACTCCTTGGACGTGCTTGGTCGTTTGACCTTCAAACATCACTAAGCTCAACACACCCCTTATACATGATATATTAACTCAATTAAGAACCTTAAACAATAATGAAACACACATAAGCACATAGAATCACATACGAGACACATAGGTGACTTAGTCGTAAAACGTCTTGGTCGTCCCTTGACGTTTGACTTCCAACAACCCTAATACTTTAGCTACTGCATATATACCATATATTATACATATTTATGAACTTATACCATCAATACCAACATGTTAGGATATATTTAACCTAGGTCATCTTCGGGGTCTTACAATCTCCCCCACTTGGACAACGTTCGTCCTCGAATGACACTTGCCACTCTCCGAACACTTTCAATATTAGAGACCAAACTAACAGCTAATAAACATTCCATACAACATATAATCAACAAGAAGACATCTATTTCACATATTCAAGATATTCATAACACAACAAGGAACTAGAAAACAATTCTATAACTCATTATGCTACAAAACTCACATGCTTCGTTCCAAATGGTAGAAACTCATTTTATATTCAATATCATACTTATGTACATCGGTATAACCACATTACAACAATTTTAGACAATAGAATCAAATAGACAATTTTCACAAAATATTACAGTGAACTATTTCTAAGGTTACACTCATTTACCTAATTGTTCTAAAAATTCAATTTCTTAGGCAATTCATAATATAAACATGCTAATATGCAAAGTAACATCATATAAACACATGTTGCAACATAATCAAGGCTTGATAAATCACACAATGCAAGAAGTTAATGAAATTCAATTTCAACCAAACTCATAACCATCATGCACAAGCAATAATTTCTAGACTTCTATCCCATCTACAAACCATACTCCCCCACTTAGAAGGAACTCATATCATAACAAAAGAAAGAGAACTTACCAACATCATCATCACTCTTCTTCTCATCCGGCTTCTACACCCTAGAACAGAGTGCATAGAAACGCCTCTTTGTTGAAGCATCTTCCATTGGAACACTACGAGCAACTTGCGTACCCTCTCTTCCTCAAGTAGAAATCATAGGACAATATCTCACCTTGTGCCCATCTTAAACACAACCAAAGCAACTCCCGATACCCAATAGACACTCACCATAATGTTTCTTGCCACAATTTGCACAAGTAGGCTTTCCATCCTTGGAACCACCTCCTTTCTCAACCTTGTACTTAGCACTCCTAGATTCTCCTTGAAATTGAACCTTCTTCTTAAACCTTGATTGCTCTTGATCACTAGCACCACTCCTTTTCAAACTTCTATCCATCCTCCTAAGTTTAGACTCTTAAATTAATTGTGCATACACCATGAGTCTAGCTAGGGTCATATCATCATGCAACATAGCGGTACAACATTCTTCCACCACTAAGTCGGCTACCCTTGTCACAAAACGACTCATTTTTTCTCTTGGATTGGACACAAGAGAAGGGGCATACCTAGACAAAGTTTATAATTTCAAAGAGTACTCATTAACACTCATATTGCCTTGATTGAGATTGATAAACTCCTCCTCCTTAATTTCTCTCCTCTCTTGGAGAAAGTACATACCGAGAAAAGCTTCCTTAAATTCTTCCCACTGAATAGGACCCAATTCTTACTGCCTATTATCCTTCCATTGAGTTTACCAAATTTGAGAAACATCCCTCAATTGGTACGAACCCTACTCCGCCTTCTTCCTAGATGTAACCCCCATAGATCTCAAAACCTTGTACACTCCATCAAGAAACTCTTAGGAATACTCATGTACCTTAGAGCCAAGAAAGATAAGAGGATTCATCCTAACAAAATCTCTCAACCTAGATGTAATAGTGCTCTCCACAACCCTAGGCATCATATTCAAATTAGCTTGTATAGACATGACTTGGGCTATTACAACCAAAGCTCTCTAATTTCCCTATTAGACATCTCTGGAACCTCAATGCCTCCTTCCATATTAAGAATAGGATAACCTTAGGGAGGCACTCGGGCATCTTGAGCATCTTGAACTCCTTTCCCACCTTGAGAAACTTGCTCAACTTGCTCAACTTGAGGAGGAACCTCCTCATTCACCCTCTCCTCTTCCAGCCTTCTAGAGATCATCCTTCTAGTATTCATCTCCTAGAAAACACAAGGAAACTCATAAGAAGGATAATCATAAGATTTACTCTACCGCACGAAAAGAAGGGAAACACTATCGTCCTATAGCCTCTCGCCCATAGATGTGTCGCGACTCACACCGATGGTCAAGACTCTAGAAGATGTGACTTGATGAGACTTCTTGATTCCTAATACTACTTTCACCATCCTATGCTATGATACCAACCTTGTCACACCCCAATACCACACCCTAGAAGTTAGGGTACAATCTCGGATTGTAACCGAAGTACTCGACCTCTCAGAGGTCTTATACAGGCCCTTTCATATCATTCATCGCATAAACATAGTGAAACGTATTGCGGAATTAAAACTTTTCATAAAACATAATGTAGTCTTCAAAATCTCTTTCATATAAAAGAATAGGAAATAATAAGTCTCAATCTCATCATCTTAAGACACAAGAATACTTGAGACACGACCCATACTTCAAAATAAGAATATAGAAATACTTAGTCTATTACAATAATTCAATAAGAATCATAAAAGACATATATGCCCTCGAGTCAAGTGAGGACATACTTAAACTTCTCTTGAATGATCTTCTAAGTTGAAGTCTTCACTTCCAAAGGTCTTTTACCTACCAAGAACTAAAAATATATAAAAGCATGGAATTAGTACAACTACATGTACTAAGTATGACATTATGCATAAAAATCATGAAAATGGACTTTTATTGGAAATATTCATCTTTTAATTAAAATATAATATTATAATCATAAGAACATCATTTAGAATAAAGGAACACATAAGAAAACACTTAACCAAAAATAGCATTTTTAGAAGTCACTTTACAGTAACCTCATTCACTGTTATGGTGAATTAATTCACTGTACAGTGAAGCTCTTTGTTCATCATTTTAGACACTCTTTAGCATGTAATCTTCTCACTCAAGGCTATCCTAAAATTCACTTAAGTCACCCTCTCTAGATGTGCCTAAGCGACCCTTAGGATTACTTATAATGAGTCACATACACACTTCAAGACATCAAACATATTAACATATAGACACTATGGCATTTCCTCATCAAAGGATATCAAAAGACTTACTTAAGTAGGTCAAGAAGATAACGTTCATGATTGACCTCTTAAAGACTACCTAAATAATCCTTATGACTTCCTAAGTTCGAAACATGTCCACATAATCAACATCTTCCCTAATTAGAGTCATTCTTAAGACTCATCTAAGTAAGATACGAAGTGACCATTCCTATGCCCCCGTTCACACCTTAACTACAAAACCCTTAACTACTCTAGATAGGTACTTATTCCTTTTACATACTCCATAACATAAGTCATTAGTTCATTAATTCATAAAGACTCATACATCACATAAAGGACATTCAAGTAATGGTCTTGGAAAAGACCTAGGGACTCCACATAACACCTTCAAAGTCTATTGTACAATTTCTAGATAGCGTCCATACCACCACCTAAAATCCATAAACTCCTCTAATGCTAATAGGTATCCCATATGATGAGAATAGGCAATAACCGACATAGACCATGATAGCTAGACATGGAATCCGGAGTTCTAACCTACTCCGATGAGGTGGTTCTACTTGCCAATGGTAGAACTTAGACACATCCCATGTAGGCACATGGTTATGGAATATGAAGGGCATACTTTGTAATATAGTCTCATACTTAACTAGAACTACTTTCCCTTACCATACTCACTCGTTGCTAGCCTTCGTTCATGTAGAGTAATCCATACATTAGGTTCACATTAAAGGGTTCCATCACAAGTTCAGAACCGAATCATATTTACCCTACCTAGGAAGGTCCACAATCACTACCTCACAATGGAGACAAGAAGCTCATGATGACTTTCCTAAGGATTAATATGATATTGTTCCAGCCAACTAACCTTATGTCCATCATTCCTTTACTTTGAAGGATACCATTATGGATTACGCTTCAACAATCTTAACCTTACCCTTAAGTCAAGGTTTTCACATAATAGACTCTCATATCATCATTTAAAGTCACATGTCATTCATACATTCAATAATAAGAGTTCTAACACCTTAAATCAAGACATCACATATTCATAATTATATATATACGTCAAGCAAGATATACAAGTCAACCAAGACAAGACATCACATACTTCACTTGAACTCATAATGGAAGTCATTCTAGAAACACCTAGAAAAAAAACAACCTAACATCTTCAAGTCATCCTATATATCATCATAAAATCATAAATGTACTCTACATATAGTCGCAAAGCCAAGTAGGAATAACCAAGACATAACCCTAACACTTTACTCATAATGTTAAAGTCATAGTCTAACATGATCACTTAAGGCAACATAATTAGAAGAACACACATATGGCTTCACATGTAGATACATTATTTCATGCTTCACATAATCAACTACACAAATAGACACATTACTTCAAGTAGTTGCCAATAAGTCCATGCTCATCATATTGCATAAAGTAACGCCGACAAGGCCACGTCAATTGCAAGTAAAACACATAACACCGCCACCATAAGTGGAACATACCAATCACAATAAAATTGAAGTATAATTAATATCAAATTAAAGAAAATGGGGCAGCATACCTTCATCCCCTCTTCCACACTTCAATTCAATGCCAAATCAACCAATTCAACATCACAAGGCCCTTACCCACGGCCATGAACAATAATCCAAAGCAATAACCATAAAATTTAATGAATCTACATCAATTCAATCCAGGTTTAAGAATCTAAGATCAATTATATATCAACTGAATACAATTATTTTATCATTAGAAAGCCCATAAGAAACTACATAACAATTCAACAATATTAGTTTAATATCAAGTAACCCAATAAGTAGTCAAAACTAGGGTTCATCAATGTACATGGGTTCATAGGTAATTTATGTTAGAATCATCAATACAATATCAGTTAGATCATAAATCAATGTTTAGAAATCATTTATGAAAGAACCCATGGTAGAATCCCGAAATTGGACAATTCATTTTAGAAAACTTTGAAAAACCTCTTGAGAGTTGGGCTCCTTCATGAAACAAGTTTCAAGGATCAACAACCATACCTAAAGGATGATAATTCTTCACTTTGACGAAGAATTTCCACTCAAAACTTCACCTCCAAGCTGTTTCTACAATTTGGACTTCAATGGAGTCTTTGGGATTTCTTAAGGAATTTAAGTTTTCAATTTGGAAGAATGAAGTCTTTAATGTCTTTACCCTTTATATAATTAATTAAAACACCCAAAATACCCTTATTAAAACTCCAATGACTTAATTTAGAAGTGGAGAGAATTTATTAATTCACCCCTAACTTGGCAGCATCCTGCGTAGGAAAGGAGGTCGCTCGACGCCTGCCCTTGACGGGGCGTCATCACCACGACGGGCCGTCACTGGCCACAGTGGGTGGTTATAGTAACCTGACAAGACTTCCCTCTTCATCCATGGCCAAGTCCCTCACGACGACACCCTTCGACGGGGCGTCAACAGGACTACGAGCCATTGACTGGTCCATCGTCTGGAGCCTGTCTGGGACTGTTTTGGCAACATTTTTGGGTCCTTACTCAAGGACCTTTAGATGGTCCTTGGGGATAATTTTCCCAGACGTTTCTGATACAAATACGATCTTATATAAGTTTAATGCCTCTCACCTGAATTTCATCCAAAACAAACACGTAAAACTCGACAAAACATGCCTAGACGCACAAGGTCACTTCAAGGCATATCTTTCGAACGCCTTGTACATTCTTTGTCGTTTCACCCTCAAACATCACAAAACTCAACACACTGCTTATACATGCTATATTAACTTAATTAATAACCTTAAAATATCATGAAACACACATAAGCATATAGAAGCACATACGAGACACATAGGTGACTTAGTCGTCGAACGTCTTGGTCGTCCCTTGACCTTTGACTTCCACCCCTAATACTTTAGCTACTGCCTCTATACCATATATTCGACATATTTAGGACCTTAGAGCATCAAGACGAACATGTTAATATATAGTTAACCTAGGTCATCTTTGGGGTCTTACAGTCAACCTCCTTACTTGCCTATCAAGTATTTGAACTGGGACCTCCTCATAAGAGAGGTTATCCTTGACACCAAGAACCTCAATAGGAAGAATGGAATCGGGATCACCGATACACTTCTTCAACATAGAAACATGGAAAACCAAATGAACCAAAACCAATTCACTAGGGAGTTTCAATTCATAGGCGACCTTACCAACCCTTTGGAAGATTTCATAGGGACACACATAAAGAGGTCTTAACTTCCCTTTCTTTCCAAGTCTAACCACCCCCTT
Organism: Solanum pennellii; assembly: GCF_001406875.1. NCBI lineage: Eukaryota > Viridiplantae > Streptophyta > Magnoliopsida > Solanales > Solanaceae > Solanum > Solanum pennellii. Next base: position 34,055,308 of record NC_028645.1, on the reverse strand, counting down.
CATAGGTGAAGTTTTCAAGTACACCTTATCACCTTCTTCAAACTCTAAATCCCTCCTCTTACGATCGGCATAAGACTTTTGCCGACTATAGGCCGTTTGCAGGAGATTTCATATCATATGGACCTTCTCAAAAGTCTTATAAATCAAATTGGGACCTAGAATCGAAGTCTCACCTGACTTAAAACCACCCAATAGGAGACCTACACCTCCTACCATACAAGGCTTCCTAGGGAGCATTGGAAATGATGAATGAAAACTATTATTGTAAGAAAACTCCACCAAAGGCAAGTGCTTATCCCAATATCCATTGAAGTCAATGACACAAGATATAAGCATATCCGCAAGGGTTTGAATAGTACGTTCCGCTTGACCATCCGTTTGGGGATGAAAAGCGGTACTCAAATTCACCTTTGTACCTAACCCTTCTTGGAAATATTTCCAAAACCTAGATGTGAAATATGCACCCATATTCGATATGATGGATAACGGAATACCATGGCAACACACAATCTCATCTATGAAGATCTTGGCACAATCTTCCACCGAATAAGTAGACTTGACGGGAATAAAATGAGCGGACTTGGTCAACCTCTCTACCACCACCCATATGGAGTCATATTGCTTTTGAGTCTTAGGCAAACCTACTACAAGAGCCATATTGATGTCTTCCCAGTTCCAAGTAGGAATTTGGATTTCTTGTAGTAAGCCACCTGACTTTAGATGTTCGGATTTCACTTGTATGCAATTTGGACACTTAGCAACAAACTCCGTTATGTCCCTTTTCAAACCTTCCAACAAATATATTTCCCTAAGGTCATGATACATCTTTATTGACCCCGGATGAATGGAATAACGGGACCCTTGAGCTTCCTCAGGAATCTGGTTCGTCAAATCATCAACATTAGGAACACACAACTGCCCTTGATACCTCAAAACACCATCCCCACCTAAGGATAATTACTCATTAAACTTAACAAGAACCGATTATTTCAACTCTATCAATGGTTGATCAAGGTGTTGTTTGGACTTCACCTCAACAATTAAGGATGATTCGGAGTTATGATGAACCATCATACCACCATTTGGAGAACCTTCCAATCTAACACCCAATCTAGCCAACCTATGAACATCTTTCACTAGGTCTTTCTTGGCTTCCTCTACATGATACATACTACCCATGGTCATACCACATAGAGCATTTGCCACCACAATTGCCCTGTCGGGGTGATAGAGAACACTCATATCATAATCATTCAAGAATTCTAACCACCTTCTTTGTCGGATATTCAAGTCCTTTTGAGTAAACATATATTGGAGACTCTTATTGTCGATAAACACATCAACATGAACACCGTACAAGTAATGCCTCCATATTTTCAAGGCAAATATCACGGCCGTTAACTTATGATCATGAGTGGGAAATTCTTCTCATGAACCTTAAGTTGTCTAGAAGCATAGTCAATCACATTCCCATGTTGCATAAGTACACACTCCAAACCCACTCAGGATGCATCACAATACACAATGAAGCCCTTTGTACCCTCCGATAAAGTCAACACCGGAGTGGAAGTAAGTCTATATTACAATTTGGAAGATCTTTTCACATGCCTCCGACCACTCAAACTTCTTACTCTTTTGGGTAAAAGTAGTCAAGGGAGATACAATTGACGCAAAATCATCCACAAACCTCCGATAGTAACCCTCTAGACCCAAGAAACTCCTAATGTCGGTTGGAGTCAATGGTCTAGGACAACTTCTCACGGCCTCCATTTTCCATGGATCGACCTCAACTCCCTCACTAGAGATGATATGACCAAGACACGCCACCGATCTCAACCAAAACTCACATTTGCTATACTTGGCAAACAATTGATGTTATTTAAGGGTTTGCAATACCACCCTCAAATGACCCATCTAATCACCCTTATTTATCGAATATACCAAGATGTCATCGTTGAAGACAATGACAAATGAATCTAGGTAACTTTGAAACACCATATTCATAAGGTCCATAAAAGCCGCTGGAGCATTAGTTGGACCAAAGGACTTTACTGAGAACTCATAGTGCCCATATCTTGTCCGAAATGTTGTATTTGGTATATCCTCACCTCTCACCATAAGTTTGTGATACCCCAACCTCAAGTCAATTTAAAAGTAGCTTGCCCCTGGAGTTGATCAAACAAGTTGTCAATCCGAGGGAGAGGATACTTGTTCTTAATAGTGACTTTATTGAGTTTACGATAATCAATACACATTCTCAAAGACCCATCCTTCTTCTTCAAAAAGAAAACTGGAGCACTCCATGGAGAAATACTAGGCCTTATGAAGCCCTTATCTAGTAAATTTTTGAGTTGAGACTTCAGCTCCTTCAATTTGGTCGGAGCCATAGAATAAGGAGGAAATGAAATGTGGTTTGTTTCCGGTAGCAAATTGATACCAAAATTAATTTCACGTTGGGAGGAATACCAGGAAGGTCATTAGGAAAAACCTCCGGAAATTCACTCACTGAGGGGACTGACTCAATAGGAGGAATTTCGGAGTCTAAATCTTAGACTCTTACTATGTGATATAGACAACCCTTTGAGATCATGTTGCATGCTTATAGACAAGAAATAATACGACCTCTAGGAATAGAATTTCCCCCCTTCCACTCAACAACGGGTTCATTTGGGAAATTAAACCTCACAACCGTCGTTCTATAATCAATAGTGGCAAAGCAAGAATGCAACCAATCCATACCAAAAATGATATCAAAATCAAGCATATCTAGTTCTACTAGATCAACATGAGAAACTCTATTGGTCAATATGATAGGACAATTTCTATATACCCTCTTTGCAACAACCGACTCACCCACCAGGGTAGACACAATGAAGGGTTCATGCAAGATGTCAGGTAATGTATCAAACTTTTTAGCCAATAATGGTGTAATAAATGACAAACTAGCACCGGGATCAAGTAAAGCATACACATCAATAGAAAAGACTTTCAACATACTGGTCACCACATCGGGAGCGGTCTCTTGCTCACCCCTAGTGCAGAGAGAATAGAAGTGGTTCTTCTTAGGAGCATCAGTAGAACCACTTTGTTGACCACTCTTCTCTTGAGCCTTCATATTAGGGAAATACCTAACCTTGTGTCCACTCTTGCCACAACCAAATCAATTGCCCATTCCGACCAAGAATTCACCAAAATGACCCTTTCGACACTTGTCACATGTAGGCTTCTCATTTGGTGAGTTTCCTTTCGTTCCCTTCTGAGCACTAGGTTTTGCCGCCTTATCATCACGAGCCTTAGGGAACTTATATGGAACTTGATTAGAGAACCTTTTCTTGAACTTAGGCTTTTCTTGAATCTCAAGCCTACCCTTAGAAGAACCACCATCAAAAGATCTTTCCCTCTTACCATCTCTACTCTTCCTCCTAGCCCTTTCCTTCTCTACAAGTCTAGCATGAACCATAAGATGGGAAATGTTCATGTTTTCATGTAGCATAGCCGAATAACACTCATCATCCATGTCTTTCGACACCCCCGTCACAAAATGACTCATTTATTCCCTAGGATCGGAAACCAAAGAACGAGCATACTTGGATAATTTAGTAAATTTTAAGGAGTACTCAATCACACTCATAACTCCTTGACGAAGGTTGATGAACACCACCAAATTGTCCTACCTCATCTCCCTACAGAAGAACCGACCAAGAAATGCCTTCTTGAAGATATCCCAAGTCACCAGTCCACCCCTAAGAGGCTTATTGTCCTCCATTGAACATACCAAGTTTGAGCCATATATTTGAGTTGATATGAGGGTAACTCGGACTTCACACTAGTAGACAACCTTATAGCAAAGATTATCTTGTAGACTTCATCAATGAACTCTTGGGGGTCTTATTCAAGCTTAGACCCATAGAAAGTAGGAGTATTCATCCTCGTGAAGTCAATGCCATGGTAGTGACTTGTTGAGTTTCATGAGGTACGACTTTCCGGTTAGCCTGGGCCGTCATAGATTGAGCTAGAGTAGTGACAACTTGGGCCAATTGGAATAGGGAAGCCCTTATGTCACCATCCCTCAAAGGTGGAGGATTGACCGGAGTTTGGTCAACAATTAGCATCTTCTTCAATTGGAGGGACTTGATCACCACGGGGAGGAGCTCCCGCATTGGAAATTTCTTCCTCATGTCTTCGAGCCGCATTCCTTTCTGTTTTCATGGCCTATAACAAAAATACAAGGTTAAGATGAAAGCATATAATAATTACACTCTAGAGGCACGATATTGGATATCCAAGAAAGAGAGAGAGAGATGCCTAAGCATCACATAGATTCCTATTCATAAGTGTGGCGCGCTTCACAATTATTAGTTTGAATCTACATAGATGTGGTTGAGACAGACATCAACATCAAGGATATTCAACCTCATGCTCTGATACAATGTTTTTTACATCCGGGTTTTCCCCTCTAGACGTAACCGGTGTCATCGTCCTCTTTGAGGACTAAGACTAGCCTCTTAGTCTTACATCATTACATTCATAGGTCGAAAATACTCAAGAATTAAAACTTTTCATTACTCCTACTTGGAGGCTTACACAGACATCTACATACACATAATATATTCATATTGAGTATATATAGAACCTTCGTATAGGAAGATTACATAGTCTTCTACTTTTATTGCACATACATATATATAGAAGATAAAACATAGTCTAAAAGATTATCTCATCTCATAACCATCTTAAAAGATCATATAAAATTTGGCCCTACATCAATGTCAAGAATCCACATATAGGCTTATGAAAATCGTAATCAAATGAAAATAGAATGAACATAAGAGTCTTAAAAAGTAGAGCAACTCCATAAGCTAGATATTTGCATCGCCCTAGGAAAGTGAGGGCCTACCCACTTGGATGGTAGAGAATATCCATATCTTCTTCAAGTCTTCTCGAATGAGCCTTCAATGATCAGAACCTAAGATGTTTGGGAAAAGGAAAAAATGGGGTAAGTACGCAACTTGTACTAAGTATGAGACAATATACTCATGTAATGTAAAATCATGCTAAAAAGGAACTTTAGTTAAATCATGCCATTTTATCGTTTGAAAGTCTTATGTATAATCAAACAAACCTTACCAAGAAACAAGACATTCATTAAGGCAAAGTAAGTAATATGCATATCAACATACTTGAACTCATTATCTACTACTACCCTATTATCAAGGAATAACATCACAAGCATGAATAAGAGTTTATCATAGCATAATAAGCAAGACAAGTACTCATGAATCCTCATCACGTCAACAAGTGCAATGACCAATCAAAGCCCCATAACCTTACTCAATCAAGTAACCCAACAAGAACCCATAACCAAAGCTCAACTTCACATAATATTACCTTTAAAGATACATAACATCATACCTTAACAATATAGACAAAATACATTTTCATAAGAATAATCATCATCACATGATATCACTTACATCATTTTTATATACATATATAATATCAACCTCCTAAACGTTCAATAAAGGCAAACTAGTTCAAGGCATAGGAGAGTCTCAAACCCCTACCTAGGCTAAGTCTAACCTCTCAAGTAACCTTAGTTAGTTTACACTTCATTACTTCATTTTAGTTTAGGGATCACTTGCCTTAACCGACAGAGACCACAAGAGCTAAGTGTGGAATCCGGTGTTGTTAAAACTTTACATAGATGTAATGTCTTTTGCCGATCAAAGCAAAACTAGACATAAACATAGCTTCCTAGGTGGATACACTTGGGGCAACATAGTTCAAGAAATAAGAGATAGGTATTTCCTTCTTCATACAACTTGGTAATTGGGGCCTCCTCTCATGGGAATCCATTGAATATGTATCCCTCAAAGGGGAGTAAACATCACATATAGAAATATAGGGTAACTCTTCCTCAATGGAAAGTCATCACCTCACATTGTCAAGCTCACTCGGTGCTAAGCTAAGTCCCTTTATTGAAATGTCTTTAATGTATTTATTTATCAATCATCGGTTAGTTTAGGTCATAGGGTCTATCCCTTGTATAATAATCATCATCATCATAGCTGAATAGGAATTTTATGAGTATAATCCTTTCATCACAATCCATATAAGTAAGGTTAACACATTTACATATTCATTCATAATAAGGCACATTGGTAGTCATCAACATCCTTATAACATTTCACCTTAATCAACCTCACAACTATAGTCAAGACATTTCAATTCAACATCATAACATCCTATCAATCCTAAACAAGGCATACTCCAACACAACATCATGACTTAATCACAGTTAACCATAGTTTGAAGTCAAGTATAGGGATCAGAAGACTTACCAAGTCTCCTTCATAATTCATCATCAAAGTCTTACCATCAACCCTTAATTCAACTCAATTAGGTCATAAAATCATAACACAACGATATCCAATAGAATAACAAGGCCTATTGCATCACCATAACACAATTCAATACTAGATCATAGCTTAAGACAATAAACTTAGGTCAATTTAACAATTTACTTCATAACCTAATTCGACATCTCAGGAACTAGTATAATAGTTCTAGAACTCATATCAACCTATGCATGATAACATCATATGCTAGTAATTTAATCAATAATTAAGTCAACTGAATGAACATTATACAATATATGTCAAGATCACAACCTAGGGTTAAGGGTTGAGGATCATGTTTTACAATTTAGACCAAACCATCAAGAATTATCACAAGCAAGTTAAAATACATGTTAAAATATTCATTGTAACCTAAAGAAATAATAAACAACTTAGTTGATAAGATAAATGTTGACATTAGATGAAACTCAAGTGAAAACTCAACTTGTAGAAAATACTTTGAAGGAGCCCTTTGAGGAAAGAAGTCTCAAAGGTGAATGAGATCCCATACCTAACCGTTTGATGAAGATATGATGGTGAAATTTCCCCTTTACAGCCCCCAAAACCCTTACCTAGCTAGTTCTTCAATGGTATCTTCCAATAGAGAGAGAAAGAAGAGAAAATGAAGAGAATTTATTTTGTGAGTTGCGTTTATTCTAATGGGGTTAGGGCCTTTAAATGGGGGTTTAATTAACTTAATTAGAATCCCTTAATTGCCATACTAACCACCTAACCCCTTAACTAATTAATGAGACTAACTTAAAACGTGCAGGAATTAGGTAGTGTCACAGACGACACCACGATCGACGGATCGTGGGTGAGTTGACAGACCAGTGCTCCTCCATCCTGCACATTCGTAGTTTTTGTCAGAGCTTTGTGTAGGAGAGGACTCCAGCATTTTGTCTGTGTTGTTCGATGGTTGGCATCGATGCCCCATCATTTCAAACACGAGCCCTCATTTTCATCTTGTGGTTGCACACTGCCCAGGCAGTGTTGCCTCCTACGTGCTATGGTCCTCCTCAAGGGCCTTTGGTTGGTACTTGGGGAGTCGTACCTGGATGGTTCGACCATGAATCGACTTTAATACATGTTATACACCCTTCCACCATATTTCATGTATTTCCGACCCCTAAATTCTAAACAAATAGGCTAAGACACGGTAGTATCTCTTGATACTACTTTCCGAACGTCATGGACGTTCTTGGACATTTTGGTTTCTAAACATCCTAAATGACCTATATTCATTAAAATGGACTTAAAAAAAGTGTCTAGACCTCATGAAACCTGTGTTAGGCTTTAATACACGTCTTGGATTTTTGAAGTGTTACAGAAAGAGACTAGAGTACTATGTATCTCAACTTGAGAATGAGACTAGAGTGCAAAAAAGACCTTGATATTCCTTAACCATGTGCCTACATGGGATGTGTAATCGTTCTACTCTTTCCAAGTTAAATACCCTCCATCGGAGTAGGGTAGACTCCGAATTCCATGCCTATCTAGAATGGTCTATGTCGGTTATTGCCTATTCTCATCGTGTGGGATACATTTCAGTGTTTGATAAGTTCTACAACGTTTAGGTAGTGGAATGGGACTCTATCTAGACATTGCACGAGTAGGTTTTGGCGGTGCTAGAGTGAAGGTTCCCTAGTTCATTCCAAGAACATCATCTGAAGTCCTCAATGAATGAAATGTCTTCTAATCGACTTACTAAATTATTATGACTTTAGATATTGTAGGTTGAATAGAATGTGCTCTATCTAGGGTAACTTTGAGGGATGCTTAGGTAAGCTTGAAGAGGGTGTATGGGAGGTCTCTTCGTGTCCTACTTTACTCTATGCCCATAGTGAATGAATTTCAAGATGTTTTTCCAGAGCATTTATCAGGAATCCCTCCTGAAAGCGAAATTGACTTTGGTGTTGACTTAGATCCCAAAACCAAACCAATTTCCATTTCTCCCTATAGAATGGCTCCAGCTGAACTCAAAGAGTTGAAGTTGCACTTAAAATATCTAATTTATAAGGGCTTCATCCAGCCGAGCTTATCCCTATGGGGTGCTCCAGTGTTGTTCGTTAAGAAAAAAAGATGGAACCCTTAGAATGTGTATCGATTATTGGCAGCTCACTATTAAGTTAAGGGGTGATGTTGTAATTTCACCCTACTTCAAAATAGATGTAATGGTTGTTTATTAAAGGTCTTCTGGGTATTTTAAGCATGTATATAAGTATTTAACACTTAGAAGATTTGATTCTTCAAAATTAAAACCCCAAAATCATTAAGATTTCCAAGAGACTCCATTGTAGTCCATAATCAAGGAATAGCTTCGTGTGATGTTTTGAATGGATATTATTCATCAAAGTGAAGAATTATCTTCATCGAGGTATGACTTTTGATCCTTATACTCATTTCATCAAGGATCCCAACTTTCTTAGATGTTTTCAAAGTTTACAAAAGGTGAATTGTCCAATTTCATGATTCTACCATGGGTTCTTGCAGTAATGGTTTTCAAACTTCTATTATGGATTAGATTTATATTGTATTGATTATTTTAACCTAAATTACCCATGAACCCATGAAGTTGATGAACCTAAGATTTTGACTAAATTATGGGTTACTTGATATTGGCTTAATGTTGATGAATTCATGTGTAGTTTCTTATGGGCTTTCTATTGATGTAAGGATTGTATTCAATTGTTATAAAATTGGTATTGGATTGTTTAATCTACATTGAATTGGGTTAGATTTCATTGATTTCTATAATTGTGCATTGAATTAGTGTTCATGGCCATGGGTAAGGGCCTTATTATGTTGAATTGGGTGATTTGGTATTGGCTTGAAGTGTTGATGATGAACTGGTGGTACGCTGCCCTATTTCTTCTTATTCAATGTAAATTATACTTAAATTATGCTATGATTGGTTTTGTCCACCTTTGGTAGCGGTGCTATGTGAATTGATGTGGCCTTGTCTGCGTTACTTTCTACTATATTGATGATCATGTCCTTGTCAGCACTACTTGAACTTATATAGCTATTGGTGTAGTTGATTTGATAGTGTTTGATAATATCTACCTATATGTGAAAATATGTGTTAGACTATTGATACTATCTACGCAATCATGTTATGCTTTGACTATGTGTTAAGTTTGTAGTCTTAGAGTTGTTACAGGTTGTCCTTAATTAGGCTATATAAGCCTAAAAGGGTTGAGTTGATGATGTTAAGGTAATGGATAGATTTACTAATTAAGGTTAAGGTTCAGTCATAAGAATCTCAAGAAACATAGGATAAACGAATAAAATGGAAGTATATTATGTCTTATTTAGGTAGACTTGTGTCCCTTAGTTGATGCTCATGTGAATATGTGATGTCTTGACTTAGGAACCTAAAGGGTCTTAGTCTTGCATAAATGAATATAAGTGAGACCTTGAATGATAGTAAGAGGGTCATTTATGTGGAACCTTGAACTAAGTGTTAAGGTTTTGAGTTGTGAAGTAGTTAGCCTTAATGGTATCCTTCATGTAACGATTGATGGACTTAAGTTTGATTGGCTGGAACGACATCATATCATACCTTACGAAGGTCGCGATGAGCTTCTTGTCGCCATTGTGAGATACCCTAATGGACCTTGCTTTTGTAGGATAACTGTGATTGGGTAATGAACATGATATGGGACCCATTTGTATGAACCTTAATGTAAATTGATCTATGAGAACTAAGGCTAACACCGAGTGAGTTTGGTTAAGGGAAGTAGTTCTTGTTAAGTATGAGACTAGAATACAAAGTACGCCATTCATATTTTTAACCATGTGCCTACATGGGATCTCTATGTTCTACCATTTGCAAGTAGAACACCTCATCGAAGTAGGATAGAACTTCGGATTACATGCCTTGCTACCATGGTCTATGTCGGTTATTGCCTATTTTCATCAGATGGGATACCTATTAGCATTAGATAAGTTTTATTAAGTTTAGATGGTGGCACGGAACGCTACTTAGACATTGCACAAAAGGCTTTGAAGATGTAAATAAGAGTCCCTAGGTCTTGTCTAAAGACCATTATTTGAAATTCCTTTATGTGATGTATGTCCCTTAAATGAACAAATGAACTAATGACTTAATGATAATGAGCATCTACAGAACTAAGTACCTAATCTAATGTGACTTAAGGATTCCTTAGATAAAATGTGAATAAGTCATAAATGATGATCCCTTCATGTCATATATTTGGAAGTTTTAAGAATGACTCTTGTTAGGGATGTTTCTTGATATGTTTGACATGATCTAAACCTAGGAAGTCTTAAGGATTGTTTAGGTAGCCTTCAAGTGAATGTCTGGGCATTTTCTTCTAGGAGTACTTGAGTTAGTCTTTTGATAGCCTTTATAGAGGAGATTGCCATATCTTGTATGTCTTGTATGTTGATGTATTGTATGTGTGCATGTGTCTCTTTATGAGTAATTTTGAGGATCGTTTAGGCACATCTAGAGAGGGTGTATGGGCGGTCTCTCTTTGTGTGACTTAACTGAATCTTAGGATGACATTAGTAAGAGAACAACATGCTAGAAGGTGTTCAAATGGGAAGGATAGGACTTCACTATAAAAGTGAATGAACTTCACTGTACACTGAAGTGACTCACTGTAAACTGAGTTATAAAATTATATTTTTGGTTTAAGTGTTTTGTTATGTGATTCAAAGTTTCTAAATGTTATTCTTATGATGATATTATGATGTTTTAAAGAAAAGATGCATATTTCTAAGGAAGTTTGTTTTCATTATTTTTATGCATAATGCCATACTTAGTACATGTGGTGGTACTGATTCCATGCTTTATTTTCTATCTATTAGTTCTTGGTAGGTGAAGAGCTTTTGGGGAAGAAAACTTGGACAATGAGATCGTTCAGGAAGAAGTTGAAGTATGTCTTCACTTGACTCGAGGGCGTATACGTCTTTTTATGTTTCTATTATGAAGTTTGTTAAAGACTATATAGTAGTATGTTTTAAATTCGTATGGGTCATGACCCAAGCATTGTCGTGACTTAAGATGGTTATTTGAGACTTAGTATTTTCCTATTTCCATATATGAAAGAGTTTATGACTTCTATATTGTTTTACGAAAAGTTTTAATTCGGCTCTACTTTTTGTAATGTATATGCGATGAATGATATGATAGGCTTGTATAAGACCTCCTAGAGGTCGAATACGCCGGTTGCAATCTAAGATTATACCCTATCTTCTAGGGTGTGGTTTCGGGATGTGACAGAGAACCAGGAGAAGTCCCCATCACTTGGGACGTTCTCAAGGCTGCATTCTTGGAGAGCTTCTTCCCCAGAGAGAAGAGAGAGGCTAATGTTGAGGAGTTCATTAACTTAAGCAAGGGAGGTATGTTAGTCAAGCAATGCTACATGAATTTTGTTGAGCTTTCCAAATATGCTTCTTCTATGGTGTCCAATAGAAGGGATGAGATGAGCAGGTTTGTGACGTGTGTATCGGAGGATTGTCGGGAAGCCATGTTTCATGTAACATGGACCTTCATAGGTTGATGGTCCCTGTACAACAGGTTGAGCAAAGTCACCGGAGAAAGAGAGGCCAAGAAAGCAAGAAGTCTAGGCCCTCGGATCAAACTGGTTCTAGCATGCGTAGGAGTTCGTTCGGTGTTCAGGATAGGCCCAAGTTCAAGAAGGGGCATCAATATTCAGGTAAACTTACTTCTTCCAAGAACACTAATGTCAAGAAGGGAAATGATAGAAATGCCCAGCGTGATAGAAAGTCGTGTGGTTAGTATAGCCATTTGCATGGAGGTGAGTGCATAGTAGGTTGTAACGCCTGCAATGGGTGTGGCACGAGTAGGCATATTATTAGGGATACCCACATGTGAAGAATCAGGCTAAGGCAGATACTCAGCCTCGGCCTAATCCTACTGGTGCAGCCGAGAGGAACAGGTTCATGCTTTGAAAGGAAGAGAGGAGCAAGACAAGTCGGTTGATGTGGTCACTGGTAACTTGCTTGTCTTTTATTTTCCTATTTATGCATTGTTAGATCGAGGATCTACCTTGTCTTTTGTTACTATGTTAGTAGCTAGTAAATTTGACTTGCTTCCTGAGATCTTGAATGAGCCATTTCTAGTTAGTACTCCTATAGGAGACATCATTAGGGCCGAAAGGGTATATAGAGATTGCCAAATAATTGTTCTTGATAGAGTTACATATGCTGAACTAATGAATTAACCATGCTTGATTTTGATATAATTTTTGGTGTAGATTTGCCCCATAAATGCTATGCTACCATAGACTATCAAAATATGTTAGTAAGTTTTCAGTTTCCAAATGAGTTAGAGTTGAAATGGGAAGGGCGTGGTTCAAATACAACATGCCAATTAGTTTCCAATCTTAAAGCAAAAAAGATGTTATCTAAGGGGTATTTATACCACTTAGTCAGAGTCAATGACTTAGAACATGAAGTTCCTTCCTTAGACTGTGTCCATAGTGAATGAGTTTCAACATGTCTTTCCGGAGGATTTACCAGGAATCCCTCCTGAACACGAAATTGACTTTGGTGTTGACTTAAATCCAAACACCAAACCAATTTCTATTCCTCCCTATAGAATGGCACCAACAGAACTCAAAGTGTTCAAGTTGCCGTTAAAATATTTACTTGATAAGGACTTCATCTTGCCGAACCCCAATAGGGTGCTTAAGTGTTCTTCGTTAAGAAAAAGGATGGAATCCTTAGAATGTGTATCGATTATCGGCAACTCAACAAAGTCAATATAAAGAACAAATACCCTCTTCCCATAATCTATGATCTATCTGATCAACTTCAAGGTTCAAGTTTTTTTTCTAAATTACATCTTTGGTCAGGGTATCACCAGCTTAGAGTGTGAGAAGAGGACATTCTTATGACTACCTTTCGTACTAGGTATAGTCATTACGAGTTTCTTGTCATGTAATTTGGTCTCACTAATGAACCATTCGCATTTATGGACCTTATGCATAGGGTCTTCCATGAATACCTTGATTCTTTTGTTATAGTATTAATAGATGACATCCTCATATACTCTATGACCAGAGAACAACATGAACAACATTTGAGAATGACATGGCAAGTACTCAGGGAACATCAGTTGTACGAAAAATTCAGCAAATGTGAGTTTTGACTGAGATCAGTGACCTTCCTTGGTCATGTTGTGTCCAACCAGGGTGTAGAGGTTGATTCGAAAAAGATTGAGTCAGTAAAGAACTCCTCACTCCTACAGACATCCGAAGTTTCTTGGGTTTGGCTGGTTACTATCACAGGTTTTTTGAGGGCTTTTACGTTGTTTCTACTCCATTGATAGCTTTAACAAAGAAGAAGGTGAAGTTTGAATGGTCTTCCAAGAGCTCAAAGACCGTCTCACTTTAGCCCAGTTCTCACATTGCCGAGGAGTGATGAAGGGTATGTTGTGTATTGTGATGCTTCCCAAGTGGGTTTGGGATGTGTTCTAATGAAGGATGCCAAGGTGATTGCATATGCATCAAGACAGTTGAAAATCCACAAGAAGAATTACCCTACCCGTGATCTTGAGTTAGATGTTGTGGTTTTGTGTTAAAACTTTGGAGACATTACTTATATGGTGTACATGTTAATGTATTTACTGATCATAAGATTCTTCAGTATGTTTTTACACAGAAAGAATTGAATCTTCATCAAAGAAGATGGCTAGAGCTGCTCAAGGATTATGACATGAGTGTCTACTATCACCCAGGTAAGGCCAATGTAGTGGCCGATTCTTTGCGCCGATTGAGCATGGGCAGTGTGTCTCATATTGATGATGAGAAGAAGGAGCTGGTTAAAGATGTAAAACAATTGGCTAGGTTAGGTGTACGGTTGGTAGATACACCATGTTGGGGTGTTTCAGTTCATTCCAGTTCTGAATCCTCATTTGTTGTAGATGTTAAACCTAAGTAGCATCTCGACCCAGTACTCATGGATTTGAAAGACTCAGTATTGAGTAAGCTGAATGAATTATTCTCCCTAGGGGGTATGGTGTGCTTAAAAACCAGGGCAGATTGTGTGTGCCCAATATTGATAATCTGAGACCAACTAATATTATTGCAGAGGTTCATGGCTCCAGGTATTCCATTCATCCAGGTTCCACCAAGATGTATCATGATCTCAAGGAGATCTATTGGTGGGAAGGTATGAATCGAGATATTTCTAAGTGTGTGTGCCAAAAGGTTAAGGCCGAACACCTTAAGCCTAGAGTCTAACCCAGTCGATTGAGATCCCAACATGGAAGTGGGAGGCTATTAATATGGACTTTGTGGTTGGTCTGCCGGGGACCAGGAAACTGCATGATTCCATTTGGGTCATTGTTGACAGGATGACTAAATCTGTTCACTTCATTCATGTGAAGTCTACATACAGGGCCGAAGATTATGCCAAGATGCTTATTGATGATATAGAGAGGTGGCATGGGATCCATTTATCTATCATTTGAGATAAGGGATCCCAGTTCACTTCTCACTTTTGGAGATCTTTCCAAAAGAGCTTGGCTACACAAGTGAAGCTCAATACTGCTTTTCATCCTCAGACGGATGAACAAGCAGAGTGTACCATTCAGACCCTTGAAGACATGTTGAGAGCATGTGTTATTGACTTCAAGGGGAGTTGGGATGATCACTTTCCACTAAGTGAGTTCTCTTATAATAATAGGTACCATTCTGGTATTGGGATGGAACTTCTTGAAGCAATGTATGGAAGAATATTTAGGTCCCAACGCGGGTGGTTTGAGGTAGGAGATTATTTCATACGTGGACCTGAGATCATACATGAGGCTATGGAAAAGGTGAGAATGATCAGGGATAGACTGGCTTCTACTTACGGTTATAAAAGATCCTATGCTGATAACAGAAAGAGGGCTCTTGAATTCGAGCTAGGTGATCAAGTCTACCTTAAGATATCACCAATGAAAGGGATGATAAGGTTTGGTAAGAAAGGGAAGTTGAGTCTGAGGTATATAGGTCCTTATGAGGTCTTACAGGCGAGTAGAGAATGTTGCCTATGAACTGAAGTAACCAAATGACATGGCTTCTGTTCATCCAGTGTTTCATGTTTCGATGCTTAAAAGTGTAAGTGATCCAGCATCCATCCTTCTTGTTGATGGCTTAGGAGTCGATGTGAACCTTTCTTATGAAGAGGTTCCAGTTGAAATTTTAGATTTCCAAGTGAAGCAGCTGAGGAACAAGGAGGTTGCCACCGTAAAGGTGTTATGGAGGGAGAAATATGGGAGCCCGAGGCCGAGATGAGATCCCGTTACCCTCACTTGTTCAATTCTTCAGGTTAGATATACTCTTCCTAAGTCTGATTTTGTTTATGAAACTCAAAATTTTAGTGCATTAGTCGATTTTGGTGTTGTAAGTCCATGATTGTGTGTGTTATACTTGCACTATATGAGTTAAGATGAGTTCATGCTTGAATTCATGTTGCTTTTTATGTATAGCGTTGACATGATTCTTGTGTCGCATGAGTTGTGATGTGCATTTAGTTCAAGTGAAATTGAGAAGGAAGTTCCTCAATCTCAGATATGAAGCTTCAAATAAGCTTTTAGTAATTTGCATCATCCAAAGTAAGTTGTGAATCAGATATTCACAAAGAGTAAAGTTTCAAGTATGTTGAAGTATAGGTTAATCCCAATTGTTGAATTCATTTTGGATTGTTTAATATGAGACATATTATGGACTTCTTATGATATTATGTTCATATACTATGTATGTGCAATAAAAGTAGAAGACTATGTAATATTCTTATACGAATATTCTATGTATACTCGATAAATATATATATAGTGTGTATGAGTGAGCTCTAAGTAAACCACAATGTAGAAGTAATCGAAAAGTTTTAAATGTTCCGCATTTACAACCTATGAATGTAATGATGAATTCTATGATGCTAGTCTTAGTCCTCTTCGAGGACGCCGCTGCCGGTTACTTCTAGGGGTGCTCCCCGGATGTGAAAATCTTCCTTATACTTATGTGTATTGTGTATGATGTGGTATGTTCATGAGCTGCTAATATAGAGTCCTTAACTCATCAAAATGTATAAAGTGTTTTGGTGTCATTCGAGGACAAATATTGTCCAATTGCGGGACATTGTTACATCTATTAAAATGAGCAAGTTTAAATTAGAGTCTATCATGTGTTTTATGAGTTAATAAGGTTTTAAAATGATTACTAATAGCTTTAGGGGTTAGTTTGATGAGTTTGGAAGTCAAACGTCAAAGAACAACCAAGACATTTGGGAACTAGTCTTATGTGTGTTCTAATGTGCCTTTTAATGTTTTATATCTTGTTTGGTGTCCAAAATGATAGGAGGGGGATCTAACATCTATATGGTAATTTTTAGGGTTGAAATTTACGGGTACGAATCCCAAAGGTCCACCCTAGGAGTCCTTTATTAGGACAAAAACGCTTACCATGAAGCTACCAAAAGCAGTCCAATCCACGACGCAAACAACGACTAGTAGAAAGAATGACGCACCATCAAATGGGGGCGTGGCTCCAATCTTACTTGTGGGATATTAGACCAGAAATGAGGAGTCTCTTTAACAAACAAAGTACCAATAGTATGGTCCGTTGATCAAGTGATGCTCACTCGATTGCAACGTTGTTTGAGGCCTGAAATTTTCCTACAGGTCTCGCCCAACTTAGGGATGAATTGGGAAATTTACCCACATCCTAATTAAATAGTAGAAAGTTATTTTAGGTGTTTTTAAGTATTCTAAGTTAGTTTATACCCCTAAGATCTAAATTAGACCTCACTTTTCCAAATCAAAACCCCAAGATTAAGTTTCACGACCGGGGGAGCACCCCCTAGAAGTAACATGACATACTTGATCTCTCAGAGGTCTTATACAAGCACATAGACATTATTCATCACATTTTCATAGAAATTTAGTGGAAGGTTTAAAAATTTTCATAACATAAAATAATGCTAGTACATCACTTCATTTATAAAATCATAGGTACATAGTGTAGACACTAAGTCTCGTTTTTCCATGTTAGACTCAATCGTAATAGAATAGAATAGGGACATGACCCTTAAAAACATAAAAGAATATCTAGGCTGTTACATAAAATGTTGAATAAAATCTTGACATCGAAATCCTTAAATCATAAGAAACCCTTCTTTCTTAAAAAAAAAAGGAAAATATCTATCCAAGTTATTCACTTTAAGAAACATCCTCAGACTATCACCACCTACACTTTGTGTAAAAGATGAAGAAGTATGATATTACTACAAGAATGCACTAAGTATGATAACCATGCATTTAAAGAGTACCATTAGATAGAAATCATACATCACGTCTTTTAGTAAAACTTTATGAACATTGATACAATAAGCCAAATTTTGTTCAAATACATTAGATAGACATGGACACTATTCACAACCACATATATATAAAGCCATATTTAACGTTTAAGACACATTCATCATCTTCATAGCATTACCTTTCTTTTACCTACTTCTTCACCCTAAGAAACCCTGAAGTAGTACTTAGTGCAATGAATGAATAGTGTCCCATTCCACCATTCACACCAAAAGCATAACCTAAGTTCACAAAGGTGCACATTCATACAACCTTCATCATTATATGCAAATACATTGATAAAGACATAACATATCATGAAACATATACTTCTCATAAGGACCAACATAATTCTCATAAGGACCAACATACTTCATAGACCTCATATAAGACTCATTCACTTACCACATCATATTCATTACCCATTTAGTATTTAGGCACATCCCAAGACAACATATATGTCAATACCACCAATATCATCATAATGAACTAATAGACAACATTGTATATATAGAGAGTTCACTTCATCAACATAACAAGTATAATCTATAAAATGCATATAATGTAAGACCTTAATCATATAGTCAATAATAGCAATTATCATGCATATCATCATAGAAGTAGGTCAATAATACAATGTCATGCATTAGAGACATATACATATAGAAATCCTTCCTCGAATTCCCTTTAAGAGCTACTTTTTCAATGTGTAGGTAAAGTCACTTTACCTTACTCACACTAAGAAACATCCCTTAGGTAGTCCTAGTTAGGGTTCATCATCATACCTCTATTTTTCATTTTACATTAGGGAAAATTCACTTTAACCGACATTAGACCATGTGAGCTTAACATTGAATCTGGTGTTATCCCCTCACACCGAAAACAGGGCATCTAGGTGAATCCACTTTGTAAGGAACATAGTTAAGGAACTAGGAGGCTTTTACTAGAAACCCTCTCTATGATAACAAGGAATTATAGTTTCCACCTGATGAGAACATTGGTGAACCTACCTTCCTTTTTGTCAAGGGAAACCACATTGGGGAATCTACCTTCCCTTTTTGAGGGGCCACCTATCATTTTCAAGTTCACTCGGTGCTAAGCTGACTTTTCCTTTTTGAAAAGCCTTCAAGTCTATATTAAATATTTATTCATAAAGTAGGCATTAGAAGATTAACCTATAATATATATATATATATATAGCTCATAGGTTAATAATGAGAATGTCTTTTCATTAAGACCTAGATCATGTGAGAATATACTTTCACATAATCATAACATGATATAGCATACATTACAAATAAGGAAGACTTCCAAAAGACTATCATTTACTAGATTATCATTAACAGGCTTCATTCATACATTCATGTGTGTGTATATGTACATATATGATGAGACCTTACACGTAAACCCATTTAGAGACCACATGTTCATACTTCATTAGTCATATACATTACATGATAACCTAGTAATATGTTGCATAAAAGGAACAATTCTAATCCCTCGTAATCATACACTTATCATCATTTCATATACATCATGTTTATAGCTTAATCATACATTCATAACTTATGTACATAAAGAAACCACCCTAGGAACTTTTCTCTCAAGGTCCAGATGTGCAATGTATAGGCAAAGTTCCATATCCTTACCTACAGTAGTACACCTCTCATGTCAGTCTAGTTATGATGCATACTTTTACTTCCATTCATTAAATTTGCATTATGAACATATTACCATTATAAATATGCATGAGATGTGTGTGTGTACATAATGGTCATCATGATGTCCTAAGAGCAACAATCTAGTTACTTAGGAAACCACCCTTCATAGGATCACAATAAATATATATCATATCCCTTAGGTCATAAACGACTCCCAGATAGAACATTAGGGACAATAGACCACACACTCACATTACATCATAGGAGACAAGATCATATCAAACATTTGAAAAAAATATTCCTAACATGCATAAGATCAAACATACATATAAGGTTACCTAGGTAGGGGGTCATTGAATAAGAATATTCATCATATTAGACATGTAGACCATACCTAACCATAACATGATCATTCACATATATATAAAACCATCAGCACACCTGGATCATGAAACTAGGATGGAAGAATATACACATAACTTCATACATGTGATCATCATTACCATATATCACATTACATCTATTGCCTTCAAGGGCATAACCACAACAAGAATGTAAACACCACCACCATAAGTGGACCATACCACACAATGTAAACTCCAAGACTACAATAAGGAATTTAGGTCAGCTTACCAATTCTCCAAGATATGATCATCATTGATCAATCATCAACAATTCATAATCAATTGACAGATAGAATTAGGTTTGAACAGTACACTATAATCTAATCACAATTCAATCATCATCTAATCAAGATAACAAGACCAACATTATAGGCTAAATTGAGAGATTAAGGAGAACAAGGGTTCTTCACAGAATTGTATTAAAATTTATCTAAAAACACTTACTAATCATAAATCCATCGTTAGAATGACTTTCAAATCAGTTTGACAAGAACCCATGGCTAGATTGAAAGATACCAATGTTGACCTTAGAATCACATTAAAAAACCTTTGAAAGAACTCCTAAAATGAAATATTAACTAGGGATCATGGGCTACCACACATTAATAGAATAAAATACCTCACATTTGGAGAAGAAAGCACTTCGAAATTCATCTTCTACCTTGAGGTTGAGTTTGTCCTCCAATGGAGGTTTTGAGAGAATTTGTGACAAAAGAGTCTTAGATTTTTTATTTCACATTGGGTAATCGTCTTTTCACCTGGTTAAGAGGTTACATATGAGATAAAAATTGTTATTATCTGAATACCTAAGTTTGCAAAATACCCCCATACTTATTTGGACTTTTAGAAATGCAAACTTGAGTTTGAATGATGTAACCGAAACTGGGACATGGTTGTGTGTCACGGAGGCAGATCCCAATTTTCCATCGCGAATCATTTGATGTAGTGATCCCTGTTTCATTCATGCGACGCGGGACGGACTTCAGATCTTGCCTCTGCACACTGCCTTTGGCAACTTCTTTATCCAAAATTTGGGTCCTTCTTAAGGACCCTTAGGGTGGTTCTCGTGGAGTTGTACCCCAACGTTTTGACCCTTCACATGTTTATTAATACACTAGGATCACCAATACAGTTTTAGACTCCAAACAACACATAAAAACAAGTCAAACATACAAGGACACACTAGAACACAAACGACTAGTCTACGGACGTCTTGGTCGTCCTTTGATGTTTGATCTCAAACATCATCAAACCAACTTTTACAAAAAAAATTTCACCTTATAAACAAGTTACAAAATCTTAAGGTACATGTCAGGATCTATATTATCCTATTCATTTTGAGGGTCCTAACAACAAGTGTAGATGGTAACTAAGGATTCTCTTAGAAGTAGAAGCTTGGGAAGTGGATTCTCTCAAGAAGCTTTTTATGTCCTAATATGTTCGAGGACATGGACTATGTTTTAGTTTGCTTTTCTCAATTTTTTCGATATACTATAGTTTCTTTTCAAACTTATGTCAGGGTTGTGACCCTATGATATGAATTGTATCTCAGATGGCTTATGATGAGACTTAGTTTTGTCTTCTATTTTTATAAAAGAATTTATATATTATTGTTAAACATTTAATTTTGTACTACTTTTCCTATGTATGAAATTAAAGATCTATAAGGTCTTGAATTAGACCTCCAAGAGGTCAAGTATGCCACGTGACGACTTGGGGTTGCTCTCGGGTCGTTTCGGTGGGTTTTCCAAAAGTTAGGTCTCATGAAATGGTATCCTTCACATAGTTGAGTTAATGTCCTAATATACATATCTATATCCTAATAGACTAAGACATGCTTGAGAAACATCTCATAGGGTCCAGAGCATAATCAACTATGACTTACTTAATGAAGTAACTCGTAGAGCTCAAATAGGTAGATAGACTTCAACATACCAAAAGTGGTATCTCAAAGTATTCATGAGTATAGATGGATGTACACATGCTTAATATAGTATCTCATAGGGTCCATGTTTAGAAGGAATTTACATATACTAAAAGAAGGATCTTGTATGGTTAAACTTAATAATGGACTAAGATGTTCTTGAGATAGAGTACCTTATAGGGTTGTAAAGTTAAAGAGATGAACTAGGTTTCAAACCAAGAAGTACTAGTAAGAGGATCTAAAAGTAATACTTAGCATGATTAGTATTATGGGATGTTCTGCGTGCATTCCACATAGTATGACTTAGGGTAGTTAAAGAGAAGTCTTGATATGTGATTGGACTAGACATGCCTTTACTAGTTATAGTTGGATAAAGGTGAGAGATTCCCTTAGTTTGAATTAAAATATAATAATTGAGGCCAAAGAAGGGTGAATATGACCAGGATGATTTCAAGAATATACTGAGTATTAAGAGTATTATGGGATGCATTTCATGCATTGCACAAGTGTTATTTGGGGTTACTTTGAATTATGGTACCCTTATTGCATATAGAATCTTTAGACTTAACCATGTCTATAGACCATGATTCTGATGACCTAAAACTGATACTTTGCTTTGGTAGTATTATGGGATGCTATTCTTTCTTTGCAGATGTATGATTTTAAGATTAGTTGAGAATGGTGCTATTAAGGTATAGATGACCAAGGGTGAAATGTGTTTATATGATTATTATGTATATCCTATGCTCATATACTATGTCTTAGATTGACCTTTATTATATAATGCTTATGTTTGAGATTTATGCTTATGACATATTACTGTTGCTTATGCTTATGTCTTATGATGACTAACCATTTGAGATGTTCTTATGATGTTGTGATAGCTTTCATACTCAGTACTTTTGTACTAAGCATATTCCCTACATTCTAAATGTAGGGTTGGAGCTTTGAGTTGCTATAGGAGGATAGAGTTCCAAGGTCTTGGAAGAGTTGAAGATTTTGGTGAGTCCTCATAGTTTTGAGGACAATATCAACTTTATCTTTAAGTCATTTACTTTTATGTTTATAACTTTGTATGGTCTACTTATACTATTAATATTTAATACTAAATAGATTATTTGAGACAAAAGAGTTAGAAAATACTTCCCTTTGCAATTTATGAAAATGACATCGATTATATAATTTTAAGTTTTAAATTCTACAATATTTTCTAATGTATTGTGTTATGATTATTCTAAGGACTTGTATGAGACCCCTTATGGGTCAAGTACCATGTCACGTATAGGGGGTGCTCTAGGGGCGTGACAAAAACCCTCTCAAACTAAGAGTAAAAATATGAAAAACTGAAATTATATCAAAATATAATAATAATTATTCTCTTCTTGTTGAAGAATGAGTGGAAGTGTCTCTTCCACTTTCCCACTCTCACCCATATTTCTTTTTGCATGCTTGCCAGGGGAGGTACCTTGATCATATCAAATGTTAGGTGTTCCCAATTCCACAATTTTCCTGGTCACTAGATCTAGCTGAGTCAATAGTGTTTTCAAAATATGCTTCTTTTCAGTCTCATCATTGGGTCTTGACAAATTATCGAGGAGCTGGTTGCTATCACATTAGGAAGTCGTGAGAGACCTCCTCTAAATATTTGGTCAGCCATTTTTTTGTATTATATACAGAGACTTTTATAGAAGCAATCGAATAGCAAATTTCCTGAGATTCCGTTAGTTGGGTGCTGAAGGAAACTTTCCTTAAATTTTACCCACAACTCATGGATTGACTCATTCTCCGACTTTCTAAAATTCAGGGTGTCATCCCTAAGAGACATCGTCCTTTGAAGGGAAAAGTCCATTTGAGATCCATAGCTACTAGACATGCTCTTCATTTCTCCTCTGAAATGCAAAGTAAAACTACAACTAAAAATTAAAGTTAGTAAGACTTCAACTAAGAAGAAAAAAACTCTACGTAACTACATCATTTCGCAGGAAACCATTCCTCGACAACGATGTCATTTTGATATACGCGTAATCAGCGACACAACTTCAAGTATGAGTATCTACGATAGTGCAATAGTATGGTAACCCAACCAAGGGTTGGGGTTGTGTCCCAAGGGAGTGATAGTGAAAATTAGCTGAAAAGGAAAGTTAGAATCTAACTAATCGTAGCTAAAGATATTATAGAAGGAAACCATTATAAATTAAAAAAGGGTGGGGGTGACAGGCAGTAAAATCAACAATAATAAGAAACAAATCGAAGCAATGTGAGGAGGAAATCTTGGGATGTGACGGGAAAACGGGTTAATCTAGATTGTTGGGTACGTGCTTTCGGTAGGAGATTTATAGAATAATAGTGACTAGGATAAGCTTTAAATGTAAATAAGTTCTCCCTCAAGCAATTACCCCGTTTCAAATGGGTTCTTCTAAGACACCATTTGCCGCATGAAGAGCAGCCTATGCATTACCCTACTAACTTTCTCGAGCTGAGTATGTGGTATGAAACTAGGGCTCACTCTCTCAAGATGAGACTCATGTCGATCTACTCCCAACGACCATCAATTTAGTAGTCTTAGTTTAGCGACTTCTCTCTCAAGCAAGCATAAAACCCATAATTAAATTTGTATTAATAACTAGATAATCATTAGATTCATCCTTAAATACTAAATGAAATTACAATTTAAATATATGCTAGCAAGACCTAACAACTATCTTAACTCATATTCGTTAAGTCACTCCCCAAGAATTTGGGGGTTTTATCCACCCATGTCGAAGAGATAGAAATTTATACCTAAATGAGTTTGTATTCAAATGGGTTTGATGATATTAGTCTTCTTACTAGCTAAGAATGAAGAATAAAAGAGACCCAACTCCAAATCTTGCAGATGAAAACCCCCATCTTCTTAAAGTCTTCAAACTCTCTCAATCGTAGAGAAAAAAATATGAAAAACTAAAATTATAAGAGGAAATAAAAATAATGGTTCTCTCCCTAAAACTACAGATCTAACTAGTATTTATTGTTTTTTTAGCTCAGTGTTGCAGCGAATAATTCAGCATCATTAATAGGAATCGCCAATAAAGTCAATGATTCCGATATTGGTGCATTCTGGCACAACCTTCATCATCGTCGTGCTTTGGTCAATTGGGCGATAAAGTATTGCTTCGCGGAATTCTCTGCGATGTGTAGACTACTTCTCTTTTCCGACGATTTGACTGTTTCCTTCAAGGATTACACACTAAAATCACAAGGCAAAGCAAAACCCTTTGGTGACACGCCAAGTGTACTCGGTGTTCTTCAATCCTTCATTTCTTCATTCTTCTCACCCTTTTTCTCCTTTTTGGCCAGTAGTATCCATGCTTTGCCTAAAACTATAAATTCCTCAACCTTAAGGTTATTCAACAGTAATTGAGACAAAACAAGCATTTAAGGACACTATATCTATCAAGACATATCCCTAATTGAGTCCAATATGTAGAATCAACAATAGTTTCATATCTGAAAGCTATGAAAATTATCTCCAAGGGGTGAATCTACAATATTATTAGGGTTTTGGATGTTGAATCCGAGACTCCATCTTTCGACTCGGTTCCCGTAGTGAGTAAGCTTTCGGAAGTCTTTCCTAATGACTTTCCATGAATTCCTCATAAGCGGGAAATAGACTTTGGTATTTTTCTCTTGACAAGTACTCAACCCATATATATGCCTTTTTAACAGATGTGTCAAGTTAAATTGAAAGAACTACAGGAATAATTGAAAGATTTTCTAGACAACGGTTTCATTCCACCAAGCATATCTTCATGGGGTACTATGGTATTATTTGTGAAAAATAATAATGTCCCTTAGAATGTGTATTGACTCTCGCCAATGGAACAAGGTCACTATAAAATATAAGTATCCACTTCCCAAGACTGACGATTTGTTTGATCAGCTACGAGGGGCTTGATTATTCTTCAAAATAGATCTTCGTTTGGGTTACCGTCAACTAAGGGTATGAGGGGTTGGAATTCTTAAGATGACCTTTCATACTTGGTAATTTCACTTTGAATTTGTATTTATGTCATTTGGGTTGACTACTGCCTCGACAGCATCATGGACCTAATATATATAGTGTTTAAGCAATATCTTGATTCTTTCGTGATCATCTTTATTGATGACATTTTGATCTATTCGAGGAGTGAGGGTGATAATATAAAGCATTTGAGGAGTGTATTCCAAGTATTTAAAGAACACCAAGTATATGCTAAGTTTAGTAAATGTGAATTTTGGCTAAAATCTATTGCTTTACTTGGTCATATTGTGTCGGGCATGGGTATTTAATAAGATCTAAGGAAGACAGAGGCAGTCAAGGGTTGCCCTCGGACATTAAGTCCAACTAATAGGAGTTTTCTTTACCATCTCGGCAAAGCCAACGTAGTTGGAGATGCCCTAAGTTCATTGTCCATGGATAGTGTAGCCCATGTAGAATATAAGAAAAAGAATTTAGTATGTGATGTGCATAGGTTGGCCTGGTTCGATGTCCAACTAGTAGATTCTCAAAAAGGTGGTTTCATTGTCCATCATAGTTCTGAATCATCCTTAGTAGTTGATGTAAATTCTAAGCAACACCTCAATCCTATTTAGATGGAGTTGAAATAATAAGTTCTTAACAAGTCCATTAAGGCTTTTTTCCAAGAGGGAGAGGGGGATCTTAGGTACCAAGGTAGATCATGTGTTCCGAATGTTCATGTCTGAGAGGTAAAATTTTAGAAGAGACTCATGGTTCGCGGTATTCTATTCATACGGGATACACCAAGATGTACCATAATTTACGTGACGTCTATTGGTAGAATTTCTTGAAGAAGGATATAGTAGATTTTGTTACTAAATATTCGAATTGTCAAAAAGTCAAGGCTGAACACCTAAATCGAAAGATTTGCCCAAAATATTAATGTTCCCACTTAGAAGTGGGAGGATGTTTAATATTGACTTTGTTTTGGGTTTCCTCATACTCGAAGGCAATATGATTCTAATTGGTTCATTCATGACACGATGATTAAATCAACCCATTTCATTCCCGTTAAGGTTTCTTATTCGGAAGAAGACTATGCAAAATTGTACATCAAGGAAATTGTGAAGTTACATGGGGTTCCCTTTTGTATAATTTCGGAGAGGGTACCAAATTTACTTCTCACTTTTGGAAGGCATTCAAAAATTGGCTCGGTACTGATGATAAGTTTAGTATATTAAACTAAACCTTCAAATGGATTTCCAAGCGGAACGCACCATTCAAACCTTAGCGGACATGTTAAGGGCGTGTGTTATTGATTTAAAGGGTGTCATACACCAACCCGAGGTGAGGCGGAAAAGTACCATATGAACATATGCTTTCCAAGTAACCTATGATGAAAGAGTAAACTACTATGAAAGTAGATTTACTAATGATAAGCTAACATATGCAACACATGTCAACTAGGTAAACAAATACATGTTACTGTAAATACAAATGATAGCTTTACAATGTCTACAAATACTCTTCTGGAATACATATGTGTACCACTATGAAAATATGCATAGTAAAGACTTGGAAAAGCCCCGAGTAAACATGGAGCTCACCAAGAACCATTGAGTATAATGTGCTTCTATTGGGGAGATATACTAGCTGAGTACATGCACATGAAACATCCCCAATAAGGTATGTCAGTATGGAATAATGTAATATATATGTAAGGAATAATACAATCATATGTAGAATGAGAGGTCAAGTGAAAGCAAATACAAATAAATAAGGATTTTCGACCATCTTTGATTATACATGTGGAATATTGTAACTTACATTCTATTCTTTACTTTTCTGTAGAGTATAATCTTTGTAAATTAAAAATGACCAGCTCATCAGTGGCAGAAGAGGATGGCCTGTACTAAGCTTTTTAGCCCCCGGGATGCTATCCTTATAATTACAAAAATTCTGATCGGACAATGCTAGGCTTTCTCCCCTGAGCATCCACCCTTCTATACAAACTGGAAATGGATCATGCTAGGCTTTCGCCACTAAGTTTTGATGTACCGTGAGTTTACAATAGTTTTAATGCATTTCACTTAACAATTGTTTGTGTCTAGGGCCTATTAGTGTTAGTTTTATGTGTTTTTTGTCATAATTTCAGTAATTGAACTTAGGCGTGGGGATTTGATGATACATTTAAAGGAAGTGAGAAAAGGGTATCAACGGAGGCAACCTACAGATCGTAGGTCGAGTTACTCTTCGTAGATGATTGTTGTAGAAGTGCAAGCCAGACATCGCTGAAGATTACAAAATTCTTGACTATGTGTGGAACCATGGTGATGATTGACGGACCATATAGTGACCTGCGGACCATACGAAAGCGGTGTTGAAGTGATTTGAGAAGTGGTTCAAGTTGCGAATGCTGAATAATCTATGTGTGGAGCGACGCAGTAGAGTTATAGACCGTCGTCTTACGTATAGTCCGTACTTCTAGATTGTAGAAGTTGTCAAAGATTGTGAAGATTTTGAATGTTGCAATTTGCCGAACTCCTGAGCCATGAAAGGGATCTACCGACGTTAGGTCAGCCTCATAGAAAGATTACGGGGCAAGATTTTGTTGTGTTTCTATTCAACTGTAGGAGGAGATTATTCCGGGCAAGCTCAAGTCCAAGTGGACAAGGCCATTTTTACTCAAGCAAGTGTTCCCACATGGAGATGTGGAACTCAAAAATAGTAAAGGAAAAAGGTTCAAGGTGAATGGACAGAGGATGAAGATTTATTGGGTAATGCAGAAAGTGAAAAGTAGATATTCCGGCCTACTATCTTGATGAGGTAAATGTAATCAAGAGGCCTGCATCGTGCCGCGATGTTAAATCAAGCGCTAGTTGGAAAGAAGCCCAAGGTATAAAAATCTAGGCAACAATAGGATTAAGATTTTTGTTGAGCAGTTTTATTGGTTTATTTGATATTTTATACAAAAGTAATTAGGATTTAATGTTTGTTTGGTGTTTAGATATAACACAGGGTCCTTGTCTAGATAGTGTCCAAAAATACAAAAAAAAGAATGCCTAATGGTTGCTACAGCAGCAGGTGCGCAAGAAAAAATATGCAGAAAAAGGTCTGGTGTAGAGGTCTACGAACACTATCCACGGTCGTAAGTCAACATACAGACCGTAAATGGTGCCCATATTTCCCAGGTTAAGTGTCTGAATTTTTTTGTAAGTGTATGTGTTTTCTACGTCCGGACATACGGACCGTACGAACAATAAGCGGGGTCTAATAGGTCCAAACCCTAGCATCATTTTCCTGACCCGGACCCCTCCTTTTAATAAGCCCCCATTTTCAAACCATTTCCCACCACTTCTAAAATCCCCCAAATCACTCCACAAAATTGAAATTCCCTAACTATACTCCCTCCCACCACAACTACATCATCAACCACAAGCAAATCATCCCCCATTATCCGAAACCCTCACACTTCTTTCAAAAATCCATCTTCCCCTAAATTTCCCAAAGGAACTCCCATATAGGGTATATTGCGAATATGTGATATTTTTCGGTAATAATTAGAATCATAGTGTCATCACACAATTACACAACTCTCCATTGCTGGTAAGGTAATTGACTTTCACGTCACTTTGAATTTTAGTTCATAGATTGATTTTTGATAGTTGGGAGTGGGTCTTGACCTTGGGTAGTCATTTGTCCTCAAATGCATGTTAGATGTGAAAAATTAGCACCTTTGGGACAATGTTTGGTCATTATGTGTTATCATACTATAAAATCATTGAATATAAATTGTCTAAATGTAACTTTTGACATTGGATTCCATATTGTGCTTTGAAGTGATGATTAAATTGAGTAAATTGGAATCTTTATGATGACGAATTAGCATGATTGAATGTTGAATTGCATGAGTGTTCTAGGATGCTATTAAAATTAGCTTGATATGGGGTCTCAACAGTTAGACACATCTGAGACCTGTAACAAACCCCACCTACGAGACCCCGTCTAAAGACCATAAGTCATGCTATGCCCCATATTTGGAAAATTTCCCTAATTGTGAAACTACGGACGTGGACTTAGGTCCATAGTTCAATCTACGAACCATTCTGCATGTCTGTAGTTTCCATTAGGGACAAAGTATATTGGTACCTACCACGTACGGAGGGGTTCTATTGATCGTAAGTCTTATGATGGACCGTCGGTCCCTATCGTAGATGGCCACTGTAGCATGCTTCCTTTATTTTTCCTTTTATTGTTTTTATCTCAAGAAATTAGTTTTGGTGTATTCTAGGTTTCTTTTGGATAATTACTACTCCTATGCAATTATGATGTCATCCAAAAAGGCACAAGTCACCAATGGGAGGTCGAAATCAACTAGACCTTCCCAAAAGCATGATTACAATGACTCGAAGGGTGACAAATATCCCTAGTACAG
Organism: Solanum pennellii; assembly: GCF_001406875.1. Classification (NCBI taxonomy): domain Eukaryota; kingdom Viridiplantae; phylum Streptophyta; class Magnoliopsida; order Solanales; family Solanaceae; genus Solanum; species Solanum pennellii. The sequence goes on along the minus strand of NC_028645.1, from coordinate 34,025,172 downwards.
TTTCACAAACTCATGTACCCCATGTACAGAAGCCTGGGCTAATCTATATCAGCCAAAGAACATGAACGCCGACGTACTCACTCCCTCCCAATTTTATGAGGAGGATACACTGATCGGGTCACAAGAATCGTCTTCTTTAAATTCTTCCACATAATTCTACTGCAGGGTCTGCTTAGAAATCCGCTACTAGTTCTAGTGAGAGGAATCAATCTTCCTCGTTCGATGAGGCTACAACCTTTGATGATGCTTCGATCGCTCAAAATGATAAACCAGATTTGGTATCCAAGGAGCCAAATGGGTTGTGCTTCGACGGTCAATGGAAAATCTTCCGGGATGCAAAAAAGATTAATACCAAGGAGAAAATTGACTGCACCATCACTAATGATCGTAGTGTTCTTACAGGAAGTCTACATATGGTCCTACATATTCACCAATTGTTTCAACGAAAAAAATGTGAGTGAGTGGCTCGTGATCCCGGGATATACATAGAGGAGATTGTGGCGGAGTTCTATGCTTCCTGTGTTGGCACTCTCTGAGGGTCCATTCAAAGTGGTCCTAGAATGCAACCTAGGATCTCCTCAATTCCACCATTGTCCCAGGAGCCACAGTCAACATCTCCCGCACAACCATTAACAAATTCCTCTACGGACCCAATCCGCATCACACATGGGAGACCTACATGGCCGATTTTTGCTATTGGTAGGACATTAGGATGGGCCTTCCCTTTTTTTACATCATCCAATACCGTTCAAATGAGAGCACTCATGCGGAACATGGAGTAACAGGAGGTTGGTATACAATGATTGGCTAGGCATATGGCCCTTAATGAGTAGAGAGGTGACTGGGTTGCTTCACCCGAGTAGGCATTCGAAAGGTCACCCTCACTTAGGTGTCCAAGTTATTCTTGCTTTTGGTACAAATTAGAATTTCACTGATTCAAGCATACAAACTTGTCCCTTGGGATAGACCAGTCATTTAAATTCAAATCATAAAAATTTTGACTAACATTTTACAATATATTTTTTCATCATATTGATATGCAAAAAATTGCAATATACTTTTGAGTATCAAAATTTTTTTGGTTAAAATAATTATTGTTATCTAATTTAACTTTTAAAATTAGTCATATTGACTTTCGAAAAGCGTAACATAACAAATAAAATTAAACGGAGGGAATAATTGATTTACGTGGAAAAAAAACTGAAATTAAAATAAAAATAAAAAATGATGTTGGCAAGGTTTGAACCCCAGACCTTGAGGTTGAAATATGAAGCCTAAACTAATAGGTGGGTATGTAAATAAGCACACAGCTGAAGCAGACATGTTGACCCTAAGGTGTGTGCTTATTGCCACTTATATATAAGTAGTATGCATTGGTCATAGGAATTGAGATTTATAGGCCAAATAGCTGGGTATGTAAATAAGCACACAGTTGAAGCATACATGTTGACCGTCAGGTGTGTGCTTATTGCCACTTATATGTAAGTAGTATGCATTGGTTATAGGAATTGAGATTTATTCCCCCCCCCCTTGCTATTGGTGGAGATACATGAGAGGTCATTAAAGACCACCCTACATACCCTTTGCGTTGTATGATTTTTAAAATTTTCAAAGATTCTAGAGTTTCTATCTGGCACTGGGAAATTGGTGTATACTACATAGAATCTTTGTACAGGTATGATACAGGATAAGGCCAATGTTTCAGCAGCATGAAGAGGTCCTCGAGTTGACATACCTGTGGGCACTGATCATGTAGATGTGGTGGAAAATATGCAGGAAGATGGTCATGCAATCCACACTGATGATGGGTCGACTTCCTCTTCATAACAAGCTAGACAGCTCCAATCTTCTCTAGGTCCAATCATTTTCCTGGAGCCACTATGTTACCACTAGTCCGACTCCAAAAATTAGAGGATCAAATGGCCACCCTATTGCACCAAATCAATCCCTAGATGTGAAAGTTGATTGTCGAGTTCAAAGAGAGAGTTGAAAAAATGATAGAGGCGGCAACTGACAAAAAGTTCAAGAGCTTCATAAGTTACTTGATGTTTTTAAGTTGAGAGTTTTAGATATGTTGCTGACCAATTTTGATGTGTACTCTTTACAGACCGATCTATCTAGTGTCTGGGAAGATGTTTATGACATCCTTACTATGCCAGTTGTTGAGCCATAGATTGCACCTTCTACACTTGGTGATTATTCAGTCTTTGGTGCGCTATTAAGTGGAGATGATGCGGAGGAGCACAGAGCCTGACCTTTCCTGGTGAATGAGGAACCACTGTAGTAAAACATCCGATCGTACGGAGGTGGAAAAGGACAAAAAGGAGTACCAAAGGCTAGAGAAAAAGGAAAGAAAGATTCCCTCAAAGATGGTGCTAAATGAGCAGAGGGTTTGTGATATGATTGTTGGGTAATCGAGTTATGTGCCAGTTACTAAGGTTCTACCTACTAAGGAGTAGTTGTGAGCACTACTGAGGGTACGTTGAGACCGGTAGTTAGTACACTGAGGGTTTTGTGACTATTGATGCAGGCACTATTGATAATGGACACACAGTTGAAGTGGAGACCGGGAAATTGGACCCACCCTCTTGGTGATGATTCTTCAGCGCTATGTGCCACATGTTTACTTCTGAGTGTGAGTGTTTGGGTTAATTTTGAGTAACCCAACTCACAGTCCTCTCTTGGGGTTTTCTCGCCTGTGTTCTTTTGACCCAAGAGACTGCTTTATTTTCTTTTGAACTTACATGCTTAGGAATTGTTTGTGTAGAAGCATGATAAATACTAAAGCATGACGGCATAATATTGTTGAAAATGGATATCCGTCCAAAATATGAAAAACATGTGCTAAAAGTTTTACACTAGAATAAGTTAAATGTGTTGTCTTTAAGCATGACATTACATTAAACAAACTTTATTTCATGACTTAGCTAGAATTTGAACTAGGTAAAGTGATAATTTGGTAATGAAACTTTGTTCCAAGAGTGTCTGAGAATTGTTTATGATTCAAGCAGTGTTGTGCCAATCTAGAACTTGTCTGGTATTTTGTCCTGCAAAGATAATATACTCAGAGTTTAGGAAGTCATCATTGAACCTTGTTCTAAACAGTCCACTCAATGCCTAAATGAATCAAACCAAATGACATAAATGTTCCCTTCGATCCAAATACTTTGAGCCTTAATGAGACTAATCGTTTCAAAACCCCTAACTCACTTTCCTATTATCTATTGTGTGGTCCCTCATTGGACTTGTGCACCTAGACTTAGGCAAAAAGATTAAGTTCAGGGTCGCTAATGAATAAGTGACCACAATTTTTGCGCTGCCACATCAGGTATTGTGCACCTCGACTAATGGGAAATCCATAAGTTGAGGGTTGTTATGAAAGAGAAATAAAAAAAAATGGGTATGAAAATAGCTTGGCATTGAAAAAAAAAATATCAAGAGGATGTGACTTTGTGTAAGAGAAAAAAAGGGGGTTAATGCAAGAAAAAGAAGAAAAGAGATAAATAAAGAGCTACAAAATCTAAAAGTCACATCCATGGTTGAATAGAATCAAAGGAAAGAAAACAAAAGGGTAGGATGTTTAAAAAAGGGAAAAAAGAGGTATAAAATCCTTATTTATTATCAAGGAGGCAGAAAGTTTCTAAAAGTATTCAAAAGTACCACACCTAACCTCTTGCCTACATTAAAAGCAGAAAAAGTCCTATAGTGATCCTACAACCTAGTTTGGCAAGTCGAAGAAGTGAAAATAAGGGCAAGCCTACGGTATTGAGCACAAACTGTGACTTGAACATACTTTGGAGCGTGAGTGTTGCATGAACCCTTTTACTAAAAATCATATGTAATTTATGAAAAAATGGAATTTCTATTCAAGTAAGGGAACTAGGGATATTATCTGAAAGTTGGTACCTTGGGGATAGTAAAAAAATGCATGTTGTCTGTTGATTCGTCTATCGTTGTCATGTGTGGATCCGCACAAGTTAGCTTGTTGATTCTAGGAAAAAATGATTTGCACCCTGAAAGGAGAGTCGGGATAGAAAGCCATGTGATTGCTTATGCTTGAATTTCTTTCTTTTATACGAGTGTCGTTTAGAGTTTTTGTGTTTCGCTTGAGGACAAATAACGATTTTAAGTTGAGGGTGTTGATGTACCGTGAGCTTACGACATTTTAATGTATTTCACTTAAAATTTGTTTGTGTTAGTTTTATGTGTATTTTCGTCATGTTTCAATGAAATAAACTCATGAATGGTTATTTAAGGATTTGGTTGAAGGAAGTGCAGAAAAAGCCCTCTACGGCGGCAACCTACAAACTATATGTTAAGCTAAACTCAGTAGATGATGGTCGTAGAAGGGAAGGCCATGCATTGCTGAATATTAGTGATTCTTGACTAAGTGTGAAGCCACAGTGTTGACTGACATGCCATATAGTGCCCTACGGACCGTATAGCAGCTCTGTAGAAGTGATATGAGAAGTTGTTCCATTACCTTGTGCTGAATAATCTAAGTGTGGAGCGAACGAGTATAGTTACGAACCATTTTCTAACTTACGGTCCGTCAAGTAAATCGTAGAAGTTTCAAGAGATTGTGAAGATATTAAAGGTTTAAAATTTCCTCAGTCCTGAGAAACTGAAGGGACCAACAGGCCGTATATTGACTTATGGACTGTAGGTCAGCCTCGTAGTATAAAGAAGTGTCCTACATTTTTATTTTCTTATTTCATTTCCTTTTTATTTGAAACATAGTTATCTATAAATAGGGAAAAGAAACCTTGTTTTTGGCTATTAGACATTACTGATCTTGGTAAGCTAATGCTTTTGTAGATAAACTTGAAAACTTTTGGCAATTGTTCATTTTGAAACTACGTTATTGAAGATTTTTTCTTCCAAATTCAAGTTGAGATTTTGTGTTTATATTATTATTACGTAAGTTCATGATTCTTTCATATAACAACATGAATTGTGTTCTTGATAATATGGTTATCTAAATCAACAAATATGGTTGTGGAAACCATGAGCGATTAGAAATGTATGAATAATAATTAAGCAATTGTTGAATAGTGTTATTGCATGCATTGATAATTCATTCGTAAAAGAAGTCTATTTAACAAGAACAAACATTAGAACTCACCTTGTTTCTACTTTCGGGACAAATTAGGTAGCTCATAAGAAAAATATTATCAAAATAGATTTATTGTGATACTATTTAATATTTTAATTTCGATTTGTGCGTTGGTGAAAACTAATTTATACACCGATATGATATCTAATATAGGGTAAAGGTACGAGTTAGTAAATTATACATATGTAGCCGGACCAAGGTTTGGGGTGAAACTTTTTAGATGCCTGACCAAGGATTTTGAAGACACCTAATTTATCACTTTGAGTGTAGTACAGTAGGAAAGGATTGCTATTACTACGATTACCACAATATGAGATTTTGGAGAACACTTATGCCCTAGTTCTTCTCTCATAATGATAACAACTAAATTTTGAATCTTGCTCACTAATTACTTACACAATTTTCCGAATTTTTATTGAAACTCCCCCCTCCCTCCTTTAATTACTTGTTTCAAGATATACATTGGCTAAACGAATATTGTAATGACCCGAGAATACCCCCTATCCATTACCGGTGTAATCGACTATGCGGAGGGCTCATACAAGCCACATGGATCATTCATTGCATAAGATACTCAAAATAAGTAAGAATGTAAAACTTTCTTCACACACAAAGAATACATTCATTAATAAGCAAGCAGAAGACTTTAAACATCTAACTTTTTAATATGTCTCATTAAACCATCTAATACTTTAGAGTACAACATTTGGGACTAAGCCCATACATGATTTGAAATAGAGACTAATAGACATAAAACAACATGAAGGTCTTGTCCTCGAATCTATGAGGACTGACAAAAACATCATCTTCAACCCTTAGAAACGTATCCATCATCCATGGCTTACCAAGAACTTCAATCCGTACACTTCAGTAAAAAGGGGAAACAAGGGGTTAGGACATTAAGCAATAAGTATGGAAGCCTATTCAAAACCATCCAAAAAGGGACTTTTAATATACAAACATGCTTTCATGACATTTTTATAAAAACCTTCATCATAATAGTTTAAGAGACCTAATACAAGTCAACAATCACATATAAGACATATTCAACTAGTATCAACATATATCACTTCATTCTATATTCATCAAGTAGACCTTTTCACCATTTTAGACTCTTTTCATAATTTTAATCTAAGACTCACTTGTGTAAGAAATTAAGAGACCCCCCCCCCCCATACACCCTCTTCAAGAACAGCTAAGTGATCCTCAAAGCTACCCAAGATAAAAACCTTTCTATACAATGTACTTTAACTAAGTCAAAACCATTCATTCAAACCATTTAAGAGACAGCTAGGCAATTAGGTGACTTCACATAATGGTCATGGAAGACCTATTAAACTCCCTTTAGTATATTTAAATCCACTCGTGTCATGTGTAGATAGCAACCCATTCAACTACCTACACGTTGTACAGCCCATCTAATACTAGATTGTACATCCCACATGATAAGAATAAGCATTAGCCAACATAGACCATCCTATCTAGGTATGGAATCTGGTATCATAAAGTCCCCATATCGTGGAAGGTGTTCTACTTGCCAAAGGTAGAACTAGGACACATCCCATGTTGGCACATGGTTAAGGGATATTAAGGGTTCTTTGTACTCTAGTATCATCTCAAGTAGAGCTACTACCACAAGCATATCAACTCGGTGCTCTGCCTTAGTTCTCATAAAGTATGTTCATTCACATAAGTGTATTATGGAGGGTGTCATTATTTGGCCTACCGACCCATAATACCATTTCAAAGAAGGGATCCACATGGGTCTACCTATCAAGGTTCATTAGGATAGCTCTTATGACTTTCTTAGAGATGGTTTCATGTTGTTCAGTCCAACCTACCCCTAAGTCTATGATTGCACCAAAAAAAGGAACCGTTTAGGTCTTCGAATCAAGGCTTCTTCATTAACCTTCTTTTCATATTCGAGGTTTCACATTAGTCTTTCATTGAACGATACAACTTTAGGTATATCGATCCTAGACTTTCATTCATTCATCTATTCATACATACATGACAGGGGTGCCTAGGACCTACCAAGCAAAAGAGATCATATTCACATAACGTTCATACATCAAGGAGAAGATACCTAAGTCTACCAAATCCAAGAGGTCACATTTAGAAGCTTTGATGTATCAAGAAGAGGTACCTAAGTCTACCAATCAAGACACAACATCATCATATAAGTCTCTTCACAATCCATCATCATTACACATAAACATTAGAAGAGAATATACTTCCATCACATTATATCCACATTATACAAGATCACACATACATCACATCATCATTCACATCAATAACAACTTATATGTAGCAACATTACTTCATATTCCAAACTTCACATTATAACTTAACATGTACCCTAACATGATACTACTACAATTCACATAATAATGCTAACAAGGCCATGATTACATTAAGAACAACAAGTAAACAACTCCACCATAAGTGGATCATACCAATCAATAACAATTCTCTATCAACTCTATATTAAATAAGGGAATTATATCAACTTACCCTCTTCCAATATCAAATATCCCCATTCCTTAACATCTCAAACAATTAACAATATAATATCATATATAAATCAACAATAAAACATGAACTAAACTCAATTCTATAAACATTAGATCATAAGCAATAAACCCACTTCATAAGTCAAATTTACAAATTTAGGAAGATCAAGGGTTCAAGGAGATTTTTATATTGGAAAACATTAATTTGACACCAATAATGTCATATCTAATCTTTTGAAAACATTTCATGCAGGAACCCTTGAGTTAGAGTAGAAATTGGACTTTTTTATAAACTTTGAGATGTTTGAAATCACTTTGAACTTGGCATTAAGGTGATAGATAACCTTAGATAAACAACTTCCATACCTTAATAGAATAAATCCTTAGATAATTGAATATGAAAGACATTAAAATCAACAAACCTAGCTACATCATGACTTCAAGCTTCCATGGGGGTTTTTGGAGATAACTTTGGGGGGAAGGGATTAAGGTGTTAGGGTCTAAAAAGGGTTTAATATCTTTAATACTCTTAACATACCTAAATACACCTAAACAACCGTCCATGCACTTTAAAAGACTTGGAGTTAATTTACCAACTCACCCCTAAGTTGGCCGAATTGTTGCAGAAAATTTCATGCCCTAACGACGCCCACAAACTACTGGTTATCGATTAATCGATGCCTTTCCAATGGGGTCCATCATTTGGATCACAGGCTAAAAATTAGGAAGGCTTGTCTGTCATGATCAACAGTCACTATTGACGAGCCATCAATTGGTTGAGTGGCTTTCAATTGGCGTCGTCGTATGATGCTGCCAGGCAACTTCTTGGCCTAACGATATGGTCCTCCTCAAGGGCCCCTCGTGGGTCCTTAGTGGATTTGTACTTGGACGTTAAATTCCAAAACATTCTCATCTAGGTTCTAGGGTCATCACCACTTATTTGGACCTTAAACAACACACTTAACTTCCATTAAAACACCTAGGGACAAGCAATCACATAAACGACTAGTCTCTGAACGTCTTGGTCATTCCTTGACATCTGATCTCAAACTCAACTGAACTAACCTATAAACGCATTTACACATTAAATTAACTATTTAACAGCCCTTAAAACACAAGTGAATCTCTAGTTCATAATAATTAATTTTTAGGGGTGTTACACCCTCCCCTCTTGGGAACATTCGTCCCCGAATGACACTTCACACGTGAAGGGATGATAACCAAAGCAACCAGACGACATTCATTGATAAACTATAATAATCCATACACATATTTAGGAGGAACATAACTCCACCACAAATAGGCTTAAACAACTTTATCCAATTCAAGCAGGTAGAGCTACATCTACCAACTCCTTATGCATCATTCTTTACCATTACTCATGATATTGGAGAAACATCATTCTCCAAGTTAAATTATGCTCATTTAAACATCATATAGAACATCATGCAATTTCTCATGAAATCACAATCATCCAACATTTAAATAATGTAACGCTTTCAAACTCCATGACGTGATCTAGATCCTCACATGAGTGTCCAAAACTTGAAACAGTGTTGTAAGACTTAAAATAATGTTAATAATACATTTAGGAAGTCTTACATGCAAGACATCAAGAAACGTCCACGATGTCCGGAGATTTGTGAGAAAGGTGTTAGTGTGGCTTAACCCATTTCATGGGGTTTTAGGACTTGGAAATTGATGAAACTTTATGTAAAGGTGTCAAACTAGTGTTAGAGGGTATTTAGAGTCTAAACATCTGGGTACGACTACCCAAGGAACACCTTAGGGGTCCTTGGATAGGAGCCTTGAATTTGACCCAAACCTGCCAAATTAGGTAGTGTAGACAACAACACCTACGATTGCCAAACGATGGGGCATCTCCTGGGTGACAGGGCGTCGATGCTTCTTTCAACCAACACTTAGCCATTTCTTTAAATGTAAAAAATGCAGACTCTCTGTCCAAAATTGCGGTTTGCACGACAGTGGAAGGGCGTCGGCTGACCTACAGACCGTAGGCCGTGGTCTCGTAGGTCAGGCCTCCAATTTCACTGTTATTTTTAGTGACTTTAGTATATTAGTAAATTAGTTAGCTGTTTAATTAGGGGTTAAGGAATTTTAAATAATTTAGTAAAGTGATTATATAAACTACCTTAAGCCTAAACCCAACTTAATACCCAACAATTCCTAGACTCATATCATTCTTCCTTCTCTCTACTCTCTCTCTCTCTCCCAAAGAAGAAGTCCATAGAATACCAATGCCTAAGGGCTATAGGGAAGCAATAAGTATCCTTTTTTCTCCATAAAACATCAAGAATTATCAAGGTATGGTAACTCTTAAGCTTTGGGATTCCTTTCCCCAAAGGGTTCTTTCAAACTTGATTTCCAAAAGATGAATTGAACATGCTTTCTTATCAGAAATTAATCTTTCAAATTGTATTATTCTTCATTTATTATGATTATTATTGTTAAATCATTATGTATGACTGTTCAATTATGGTAGTTCTTGAGGTTAAACCTAGTGTGTGGATGAGATGATGAACTGACTCTAATTCCCTAACCTTAGGTTATGAACTAGTGTTTGATTGATTATTCTTAAAGCAATTGACTTAGTTATTGTGTTAAATACTATTGAATGGTGTTATTACACCTATTATTTGATGAAATTTGTTTGTTAATGGGAAGACCATGAATGATGGCTTTTGAAGGAGAATTGGTAAGACTTTGTTATCCTAAACCTTTACCTCAATTTTGATGGCGATGATAAAGTTCAATTGAAGTGTATCTTGTGATGAATTTAAGTAGGTGTTGTTATGATGCTGTAATTTAAATGTCTTGATTATGTTGGTTGTGAGATTATGATTAAGATGAAATGTTATAAGGTTGGTTATGAATTACCTATATGCCTTACTATGACATGATAATGATAAGGTGTTAATCTCACATATGAGGGTTGCATTAAAAGGATATTCTCATGCAATTTCTATTGAGAGAATGACTATGACTATACAAGGAGTTAATCCTGTATGACCTAAACTAAATTATGATTTTTAAAGAAAGACATTTCAAAAGGGACTCTAGCTCAGCACCGAGTGAACAAGTAGAGAGGAGTGTCTCTTCCCAAGTAGGGAAGGTAGGTTCACTATTGTACTCAGGAGATAGAGATTACAAAGCAAATGGCATAAATAGGGTCTTAAACATGTCTCCATGTTCTTGAACTATGTTGCCCACATATGAATACTAGCTAATTCATCCACCTAGATACTATGTTAATGTTTTGGTACTACCTTGGCAACTGGTCCACCTTCCTTCCGTGTAGGGATTCATAACACCAAATTCCACATTATGTGATGTTTTCTATGTAGGTTAAGTCAAGTGTTCAAGAATGTAAAAATGAAGAAATCAAATAACTCTAACTAGGAGGACTTGTGGGGTTTGACTTATTCTAGGTAGGGGTATGAGAGTCTACCTATACGTCACACTAGTTGACCTTCAGGGAAGTCCTAAGAGGATATTCTTATGTTATTATGTTATTATAGAGTAAATGATATGCAAATGTTGAATTTACATGTTGATGATACTATATGATGTTTGTTTCTCTTATGAACATGTTGTTAGTCTATATTGCTAAATGTTATGATGAATACTGATGATGCTATGTTATATGAAGTTAGACTTTATTTGTGATCCTTTGGTTGGTTTACGTGGTTGAGTGGGGTTATGGGGCTTCAGTTGGCCATTGCACTAGTAAGCTTGGTGAGGGGTTATGAGTAAGGGTCTTGCATATGTTGTAAGGTTATGAACTCTTGTACATGCTTTGTTTTTATAACATGATGTTTGATTTGCTTAATTTATGTATCCTAATATGCTATTACTCATGTTGATTTCACTTAACTTGATGATGTTTGTCTTGTGTTAAATATTATATTGTCTTAAAGAATATATGATTATTGTCTTATATGTGTTCTTGATTCTGCATAAGGATTTTCAAAGTAACTTGGCATGGTTTTAAACAATGTCCTCTTTAGAATGATTTCTATGTTATGTGTGCATATGTTTCCATACTTATTACAAGTGTTGAACTAACCTACTTCTTTCCCTTTTCCCCAAACAATGTTGCTTCGGGCCGTTGAAGTACTGAGCCTACTTTGAAGAAGGCTTGGATATCTATCTCCAATTATGTGTATGTCCTCAAGATCCGAGGATGATTCCTTCTCCTATACTACCTGTTTGACTTGTTATAGTCTAAATGACATATGTTTCACTCTTATTTTTCAAGACATTGTTGTAATCCCTAAGTGGTAATCGTAAATTTGTGTAAAGGCTAAGTGTGAATTGTTCTATTCCAACTTAGATACTTTTATATGAGACATCTCTATTACAGTGTATCTTGTACATTGTATATGATGCATAAAAGTAGAAGCCTATGTAAGTTTTCAATGTGAGGAATCTCAGTAAACTCTCTATGTATATATTATGTGTAAGTGAGAGGTCTATGTAAACCTCATAATATAGATGTATAAGAAAAGTTCTAGTTTTCCACACTTTTTTACCTAAGATGTGTTATGACGAATGCTAAGACGCTAGTCTTAGTCCTCCCCGAGGATGGAGACATCGGTTATCCCAGGATGTGACAAATCAGGAACATTTAGAGAAATTATCCCCATAAAGGCTCAACAGGTAACTTCTTAATAACACCTTACGCAACCTTAACAAGTCAACTAATATAACATTTTAGGCATGCTCACTATTTTTGTTACAACCCTCAAAATGAATTAGGTTAAACTAGATTCTATAATGTTTCATATGAGTTAATAAGGTGTTAAATTGATGAATTCTAGCTTTAGGGGTCAGTTCATAGAGTTTAGAAGTCAAACGTCTACAAACGACCAAGACGTTTGGAAACTAGTCTTTGTCTGTGCTTTTGTGCCTTTTCATATTTTAGGTGTTGTTTGATGTCTAACTTGATAGTAGGGGAACATAAAACCGAAACTTTTGGGTACAACTTCCCAAGGACCACCCAAAGAGTCCTTGAGGAGGACCCAACCCTAGGCAAGACACTACAAACAATAGTCAAACTGACGACCATCAAACCACGTCCAATGGTTAAATAGATACCCCATCGATTTAGGACATGGATCCTCACTTAGTTTTGGGATCTTAGCCCCCAAAATATGAGTCTATAACCCAAACGATTCCCCATCAGGTCGTCTCACCGATCAAACCACGGCAATTAGTTGGCAACCGTCGTTTAGGTCTGTAATTTTTTGCACATGCTCAGCGAAAGTGAGGGTGATTTGGGAAATTGAACCCATGTCCTAATTAAGTCCTATGCGGTTATTTTGGGTCATTTTTGGTATTTAAGTTAGTTAAGACTCTAAAACCTAGACTTACACCTCATTATTCAAAATCAAAAACCCCAAGATCAAAATCAGTTCTCTCTAGACTCAATTTTAAGCTAGAACTCAAGGTGAAGCTAGGATTGAAGTTCTTAATTTATTTCTCCATCAATTTCATTGGATTTATTCAATAATGTATATTTATTTAATCTTTGATTCTACTCTGATTCAAGGAGCCAATTCCAAAGACTTTTCAAAGATCTTCAAAAATATTGAAATCCTAGTTTGATTTCTAACCACGTGTTCTTGCATGAAAAGGTTTAAATAAATGTTTTATGAAGTATTTGATCTTAATTGGTGGTTTTAAGGTCAAAAATTCCATGAACCCACGTACTCCTTGAATTTCTAATTTTCGCTCTAAAGTGGGTGAATTGGTCATGGTTTAATCTTATTGAATTCATGTGTAGATTGTATCGGGCTATTGAATTATGTATTGATTATGGTAGAATTGTTCATAGTTTGCTTTATAATATGGATAACTATACTGAATGTTGGTTGATCAATGATATGGATGGATTGTAGGCTTAGTCTTATCTATATTATCACTGGTAAGAATCTCTTTTTATATGAACTAGTTGGAAAGGATAAAGAATGGTGATGATAGATATGGTAAGGTGGTGAGTTGACCTAACACCCATGTATACAATAGAATTGATATTCAATTGTTGTTGATTGGTATGGGCCACTTATGTTGGCGGTGTTTAATTGTTATAATCGTTATTAACATGACCTTGTCGGCATTATTATGTTTAGTATGGTATGATCATGATATGGTATATTTGAAGGTATAAAGTGAATGTAATTATGTGATATTAATATAATATTGTATGGGTGCTATAATGATATGAATGAGTATGCTTTTTCTCTACTTGATGATATATGATGATGAAGGACTAGATAGAGACTTTATAGAATGATGTTGTATCTTGTATTGGTGAACTAAATGTCTCTACTTTGGTAATTGTATTGTACTGAATGAGTGTATGAATGAATGTCTAGGATCGGTAGACCTAGAGTAGGTTCCCTTTCTTGAATGACTAAATGAGGTATTCTATAATATGTCTTGAACCAATAGATCTGTCTTGAACCAATAGACCTAAGCATACTTCCCCTTCTTGATGAGTCTAGAACCCTCGGTGAATGTAGAACCTTTAATAATTAAAGAAGTTTAAGAATGAAAAACCTTGAATATGAAAAGAGGGTTGTGAATGTGAATCCTTCAATATTGAAAGAAGGCTAATAAGAAGCCTTGATATGAAAAACCGTAATGGTGTTCTTCTTGAGTTTAGTGATATACTTAGGAGTAGGTTGGTTGAACGGCATGAAACCATCTCTAAGAAAGTCATAAGAGACAACCTAATAAGCCTTGGTTGGCAGCCCTAGTGGACCCATAATTGGAACACAAAGTAATATGAGTTGGTATGATATGGTGATAGTACCTTCTCTAACACATCTAGGGAATGATTTACTCTATGAGAACAAAGGCAAAACATCGAGTGGATATGCTTGTGGTAGTAGCTCTACTTTAGATGAGAGTAGAGTACAAAGAAGCCCTTGATATCTCTCAACCATGTCACAACATAGTATGATTCCTAGTTCTACCTTTGGAAAGTAGAACACCTTCCGCGGTGATACGATTGTAAAATGTCAAAGAATGACCAAGTCGTTCGAAAGTTAGCCTTTGTGTGTGCTAGTGTGTTTTAGTGTACCTTTGCATGTTTTACGTGTTGTTTGGTGTAAATTTATAGGAGATGAACCTAATGTCTAAATGAACCTATTTAGAGTCAACACGTATTGGAACAACTCCCCAAGGACCACCCTAACGGTCCTTGAGGAGGACCCAACTCTTGGCAAGAAACTGCCAAAAAGTAGTCTAACCAGCGACCCTAAATGACGGACTGTGGTCCAATGTATTCCATGTGATTTGTGGGAGTATCCCCACACATAGTGGTGGGAGCTTATCCCCCTTTTGAGGAGTCTCTGATCAATACCATGGACTAGCAGGACAGTCTATTGGTTGATCAACGCTACGACGAGTGGAACATCGTTTGGGCTTGCAATTTTCTGCAAGTCTTGGCCAAGTTGTCGGTAGATTGGGAAATTCACCTAGCGTCCTAATTAAGTCATGGATGGTTATTTTAGGTGATTTAAGTTATTTTATAAGCTTAAAACCTAAATCATAATTCATTATTCAAAATTTAAACCCAAGATCAAAATAAAACTCTCTCTAGACTTTATTGAAACTTGAAGCAAGGTTGAAGCTAGGAATTGGATTTCCTCATTGTTTCTCAATCAATTTATTTTGAATCATTCAATTAATGTATGTTTATTTAATCCTTGGATATTCTCTCATTGAAGGAGCCAATTCAAAAAGTTTTTCAAAGATGTTAAAAAATATAGAAATTCCTATTTTGAATTGATGTTAATTGATGATTTTAACATCAAAACTTCCATGAACACATGTATTTCTGAATTCCTAGTTTTGGATCTAAAGTGGGTGAAGTGATCATGTCTTGATTTTAGTGAATTCATGTGTAGATTGTATTGGGATATTGAATTATGTATAGATCATGATAGAATTTTCTATAACCTGACTTATAATGATAATATTCATATTGTATGTTGTTGGATCATTGATATGGATTTGTTAATGGCTTAATATTATGTACATGGATATTGGTAAGATCCTTTGTGAAGTGAATTGATTGAAAAGGTTAAGGAATGGTCATGATGATGATGGGAAGGTGGTGAGTTGACTTAATTCCTCTATTTAGTATCAAATTGAAATTTAATTGTAATAATTTGGTATGGTCAATTTATGATGGCAGTTTTTATATGTTTATGTTGTCATGAACACGGCCTTGCCGGTATTATTATGTGAATTGTGTTTTTATCATGTTATACATTGAATACATTATCAAGGAGCACAGGGTGTATAGGTGGTCTTCTTGTCTTACTTACGTGAGTTCTAGGATGATAACCTTTTGGTAGGGAATATAAATGCTTATGTGTTCTCCAAATGATTATGGTTATCTCTTAAGAATATCTGAACATGTTTTATATGTGTATGTTGTCTTGAAAGTGATTCTTATACTTATTTTATGAGATTTACGTCAATATAGCATAAAAAACATGTATAAAGTAAATGTCTGTTTTAGCATGGCTTTATTACATGTTCACCATACTTAGTGCATTAAATTTCTAATTCCATATGTTGTTTATTTCTACAATTTTAGGTGTCAAGTGAGGAGTCTCTTAGAAGCAAAGCTTGGGAATAACAACCTCTCAGAAAACTTGGTAAGTCCTCATATGATTCGAGGACATAGTTATGTTTAGTTTCCTTTTTCAAAAGATATTGTAATAGACTTTTGTTTTAGTTTTAAATGATGTAAGGTCTATTACTCTAAGATTTATATGTGTCTAAGATGGCTATGAAGATACTTAGTCTTTCTCATGTTTCTATAAAAGAATTGACTATTGTTGTGAAAAGTTTTACTTCTGTGCTATTTTACATATATATATATGCGATGAATGATGTCTAAGGGATTGTATAAGACCTTTGAGAGGTGAAGTACTCCGTGTGGTGACTAAAGTGTAGTCTAACTTCTAGGGGGTACTCTCGGGTTGTTACGAACTTGGTATCAAAGCATAAGATGATGAATTAGTCATTAAGATTCAAAGTCTCACTAAAGTCACGTATACTAGAGTCTTTTTCATTGGTGTGAGTCGCAACAAATCTATGAGCGAGAGACTATAGGACAATAGAAGTTTCACTTTCCTCATTATTCTTGTGTTGTGACATAGATTTGAGGTTATAAATGTTTTTTTCCTAATCTCTTCCCTTGTGTTTATAAGATATGAATACAAGAAGGACACCCGCAAGGAGAGTTAATGAGGAAGTGGTCAATGAGGGAGTCCCTTTCTACGGTGCTCAAGTTCCTTATGGTGAACAAGTCCCTATAGTGGATCAAGGGGATGAGGTTCTTGTGGTTCCCCAGACATGACTAATAGTGATATTAGAGGATCTCTCCTTACC
Source organism: Solanum pennellii (assembly GCF_001406875.1). Classification (NCBI taxonomy): domain Eukaryota; kingdom Viridiplantae; phylum Streptophyta; class Magnoliopsida; order Solanales; family Solanaceae; genus Solanum; species Solanum pennellii. The sequence continues at coordinate 34,008,105 of NC_028645.1, read as the reverse complement.
CTAGCCCGAGACATGACAACTCAAATGAATAGAGATGTTTGACCTAGGATGAATGCTCTTGAGAGTAACATGACCTCTAGATTGAGGGACTTTATGAGGATAAATCCTCATATCTTTCTTGGTTCTATGGTGGAATAAGATCCACAAGAGTTTTAAATGGTGTATGTAAGGTGTTGAGTGCTATGGGGGTGACTTCTAGAGAAAATATGAAGTTAGCTTCATATCAATTGACAGAAGTTTCTCAAGTGTGGTAGACTCAATGGTAAGATAATAAGCCGGTTTAATCGGGTCCTATTTAATTGGAAGAGTTTAAGGAATCCTTTTAAGGAACATACTTTCCCCGAGAGAATAGGGAGGTTAAGGTTGAGGAGTTCATAAACCTTAGGCAAGGTAATATAAGTGTTCAGGAGTATTCCTTGAAATTTACCCTATTGTCTAAGTATGCTCCATCCTTGGTGTCTAACCCTAGGGATGAGATTAGTAGGTTCGTGACCGGTGTAGTCGACCTTGTAAAATAAGAGTGTTATACGGCCATGCTTCATAATGACATGAACCTATCGAGACTTATGGTGTATGCAAAATCCATTGAAAAATCCAAGCTTAATAGGAGCAAAAACAACCTAGGTTTAAGAAAGGGGCTCAAAAATCAAGATGAGTCTAGTTCTCCTAAGGTCAAATATGATAGAAGTGGTGGTTCTCAAAGTGTTAAGCCTACTTGTTCGACTCGTGGGAAGAAACACTTTTCGATGTGTCTGGCTGGTACTAGTGGGTGATTTTGAAGTTGAAAGGATGATGACAAGGTAAGAGATTGTCGTAATATTGTGTCTTGAGGAAGAGAGGCCAAACAAGTTCCTCCTAATGCCCCAGATGTTGGTTCACCAAAGAGGAATTGTTTCTATTGCCTCCAAGCTAATGAGGGAGCAAATCCGGATAAGCATACCGTTAAGTTATAGTTTTCTCTCTTAATTTGTGATAAGTTCCTTATAAGTGGGGGAGTATGGTGAATAGTTGGGTTGTGGATTGTTGTATCTTCTTTTCTATTTTATTCAAGGTTCAGAGTTAGATCTTTATAGTAGCATGTTTATGTTTTTAGGATTCTAAGTGAAAATAAGTAATTTCATTGATCTCCTTGCACGATGCATATCTTTCATGAGGTTATTTTATGTTACGAAATGAGTTTATATGATTTTGTCTCTCATATATTCATTCGTTCATAATGAATTGCTTAAAAGTTTCATTAGTGAATAGTAAGCATGCTTTACAGTAAAGTATTTTAAAATGTTGCATAATGGTGCTTTCATGAGAAGTTGGAATTTTGTACAATTGTTATGATGTAAATAAGCATGAAAATATTCTGAGAAGGAAGTTCCTCCTATATGAAATGGAAAATGTGAAATCTTATTGCATGATAAGTTTTAAATGTCGTTCCTACTTTGTTTTTGTGTTTTGAGTCTCTTGATTATGTGTTGTTGATGTTCCTCCTATCTATGTGTATTGTATATGGTGTGGTATGGTTATGATCTGCAAGTACTGATTTTTTATCTCTTCATAGTGTCGCAAGTGTTCAATGTGTATTAGTGTAATTTGAGGACAAATGTTATTCAAGTAGGGGAGAAGGTAACATCCCAAAAATGAATTAGGTTAAACTAGAGACTTACATGAGTCTCATGAGTTTTTAAGGTGTAAAAAGGATTAATAATATCATTCTAAGTCAATTTGAATAGTTTGGAAGAAATTGGAAGTGAGATATGAAATAACGACCAAGACGTTCGAAAGTTAGCCTTCGTGTGTGCTAGTGTGTTCTAGTATGCCTTAGCATGTTTTGTGTGTTTTTTGTGTATAAATTTATAATAGAGGACCCTAACATCTAATGAACCTATTTAGGGTCGAAATATCCAAGAACCAATCCCGAAGGACCACCCTAAGGGTCATTGAGGAGGACCCGAACCTTGGAAAGAAACTGCAAAAAGGTATCCAACCAACAACCCTAAAAGACGGACTGTGTCCAATGTATGACCCATCGATTGAGGGCGTAGACCCACACTTTGTTGTGGGATCTTAGCACCCTTTTGTGGAGTCTCTGATCAACAACATTGACCAGAAGTTTCGTCCATTGGTTGATCAACGCTTCGTCGATTGGAACGTCGTTTGGGGCCTGTAATATTCTACAAGTCTCGGCCAAGTTGAGGGTGGATTGGGAAATTCACCTACAATCCTAATAAATTCATGGGCGGTTATTTTAGGTGATTTAAGTTTATATATAAGCTTAAAACCTAATTAGAATTCATTATTCAAAATCAATTAAAGATAAAAAAAAACAGAACTCTCTCTAGACTCCATTGAAGCTTGAAGCAATGTTGAAGCTAGGAATTGGATTTATTCATTGTTTATCCATCAATTTCTTTGAAATTCTTCAATCATAGCATGGTGATTCAATCCTTGACTATTCTCTCATACAAGGAGAAAATGCCAAAGGATTTTCAAAGATGTTAAAAAACATATTAATTCCTATTTTGAATTCTAAGCATGGGTTCTTGCATGAAAAGGTTTAAATCAATTTTTTATGATATAATTGATTTTAATTGATTTTTTTAAGATCAAAACTTCCATGAACCCATGTATTCCTTGAATTCCTAGTTTTGGCTCTAAAGTGGGTGAATTGATCATGACTTGATTTTAATGAATTCATGTGTAGATTGTATTGGACTATTGAATTGTGTATAGATCATTATAGAATTCTCAATAACCTGCCTTATAATGATAAAATCATATTATATGTTGTTGGATAATTGATATGGATTGGTTATTGTCTTAATATTGTGTACATGGCTATTTGTAAGAGCCTCTGTATAGTGTATTGATTGAAAAGGGTAAGGAAAAGTGATGATGATGATGGGAATGGGTAATTTGACCTAATTCCTCTATTTAGTATATAATAGACATTGAATTGTATTTATTTGGTACGTTCCAGTTATGGTGGAAGTGTTTATGTGTTTATACTGTTATGAACATTGCCTTGTCGACATTATTATGTGAATTGTGCTTATAATGTTATAGATTTTATAGATTATTAAGGTGAAGGATGATTATGTGTATATTTGTATGTGTAAGGTGAAAGTATGATTTCCTCTGAATGGTTATATGTGAATATCATTGACTGTAATGAGTCTCTATGTGTGTTGGTAGGGTATCTTGTTAGGTAGACTTTGTTGTTCCTACATTGTGCTTGAATGTTATTGAATACATGATATGATGATGTTGTTTCTTTATTGGTAGACTTAGGTCCCTCTACTTGATACATGAAAGTTTGTGAATTTGAAATCTTGACCTAGTAAGCTTAGGCACCTTTGTCATGTATGTGTATGAATAAATGATGAATGAAAGTCTAGGATCGATAGACCTAAGATGGTGCTCTTCTAAGGATAACTAGTATAGGACCTTGAATATGATAAGAAGGTAAAGATTATAGAACCTTGAATGACAAAAGAAGTTTGAGAATGGCGACCTTGAACATAGAAAAGAAGTTTAATAGGAGCCCTGAAGTGAAAGACCGTAATGGTACCCTTCTTGAGTGGAGTGATGGATTAGGGGTAGGTTGGCTGGAACGGTATGAAACAATCTCTAAGGAAGTCGTAAGAGCTATCCTAATAGTCCTTTGTTTGCAGCCCTAGAGGACCCATCACTGGAAAGATAAAGTATTGAGTGTTGGTTAGGCAAAGTTAAGGTACCTTTTCTAATACACCTAGGGAATGATTAATCTATGAGGATAAAGTCAAAGCAATGAGTGAATATTTCACATCTCGAGAAAAAACCCTAAAAGATATGGCACTCTCAGAGTACAACATGGCGTACTTTAACTCTCGGATATAT
>NC_028645.1:34001021-34003554 GCF_001406875.1 Solanum pennellii | reverse complement strand
TATATATATATATATAATGCATAGTTAAAGACTCTAAGTCTCTTTGCCAGCTTAGACTCAACATCAGTAGAATACATTAGGGACACGACCCTTACAACATAAATCATAAGTACATTATTACCAAACTTTACAGTAAGATAAGACTTAGGGAATCCTTGGAGTTAAGGATTCCTTTCCTTTAGCTTGGGAAACACATATCAAGCTCTTCAACATAGAAACATCTTTTAAGCATCCATAACGTACACTTTGTGTAAAACGATAAAGAAAAATTGAGTAAGTACAAGAAAGCACTAAGTATTGCAACAATGCAAAAACATGCATTTAAAAGGGATACTTTACTTTAAACCATGCATCATGTCATATATGATAGCACAAATACATATACAACTCAACATAATACATACCACTCATATAAGACCTAACCCAAGACATCATGAGAGTCACACTATCAATAACATAATTCTAAACAATAGACAACAACACATACTTGGACTTCACTTCGTAAAGCATCATAGGACACTAATTATAACCTCATTCTAAACCTACTAGTGCGATATAAATGTGAAGTCCCATCACCTCACACATTCTAAGTGAACCTACAAAGAGACTACAAGCATACCATTCACTCCATACACCAACAAGACAAGTATAGACAACATCATACATGCCAAGCAAGACTTCATCATATAGTCAATAAGACCAACATTATGCACATAATAAGAGAACACATCACATAGACCCATTAGGACTCATACCATGGATATCATCACAACAAGTAGACTACCCTATAATGTCATGCATAAGGAATATAAACATAGACACATTCATTAGAACAACTTCCTAGAACTCCCTTCAAGAGCTACTTGTGCAATGCATAGGTGAGGTCTCATACCCTGACCAACACTAAGCAACTTCCTTACACCAAGGGAAGGTACTACCTAGCCATGGTAGAACATTAGCACATGCTAGAATATTAGGTGATATCACTTGCTAGATCTTATGTGGCAAGCATAGTTTATGCAACTTGGATGTATACATGGAAACACTCTTTATGATTATTGAAGCATTGTAGTTGTCCACCTCGTGAGGACAATGGTGAACAAGCCTTCTCACATTGGTAAAAGGCACCCCTCATCTAAGTTCACTCGGTTCTAAGCTAAGTTCCCTTTATTTAAAGGCCATTATTATCTTTACTTTGTAAAAAATATTATTAATAGAGTTAATCACTCATATGCTTAGCTCATAGGTCATAGATGATAGTTCATCAACCTAAATCATGTTAGAAGTCCTTTCACATGGACATAGCATATGTAAATCACCATCTAGTTTAGGATACTCTTTGGAACACCTTCCTAGAGCCCCTCTATTTACTAGATCATCATACAAGAAACATGACATGTTTTCGTGTGTGTGTATACATATATGTGAATAAACCTTTCACATAAACAACTTTAGACCATACATATTCATACTTGTACTTCATTCATGCATAAGAGTATATGTGTAACTATATGGGCAATTATTTAATCTAAACACATTTAGACATCATGCAAATTCATACTTCATCATACCATATAAAACATATTCATCACTTAATCATGCATTCATAATCATGTACATTGATAACAAACCTAGGAACTATCCTATCAAGGCACACATGTGCAACGCATAGGCAAGGTCCCATACCCTTGCCCATACTAGTACACCTATCAATTCATCCTACTTAAGAGATACATAACATACTTCATGGACACATATTTTACATACATAGTAGTAGACACAAGTGCAAATGAGAATACCCTTACATTTGACACCATGAACCTATACTACTTGTAAGAATGCATAATGTTAAGTGTGTGTATATTGGTCAACATGATCACCTAATGGCTATCAACAACATAATGAGGCAGACACCCTCTTAAGACCACAATGCAGATTCAATCATAGACCACACATAACAATTTTGCATAGGAGACAAGCTTACTTCTCATTACACTTAAGACTCAAAACATTAGCTAATAACACATTCACATAGGGAACATAGGTAGGGGTTTATTGATAATCAATACTTCATCAATTGAAGCACCTAAACATAACCCTAACATAGTCATTCACAAGCTTAAACATTAACAACACAACCTAGATCTCAACTAGAATAGAAGAATAGACAAGCTTCACCTCTGGTGATAATCACCACCAATTTTGGGTGGAAGCGTTAAAGAGGAATAATTGTAGAGAGAAGAGAGTAGTGGAAGACTGATGATTTTATTTATGAGGGGAAGCCCTCTATTTATATACAAAAATTTCACACTTTTGGCCAAAATGGCCGACATCTACTTTACACTTGGTCTTTTTACATTCGACCGACGCAAAAAACAAAACTTAGTGGCCTATCTTTATTATTGGCCGACACTAACACTGTTTACTTTATGACTTTTTACATTATTGGCTTTTCAGCCGACGCTATACGACAAAATTAAAAGATTCTTACTTTATACATATGGCTGATATTCAGCCGACGCAACAATAATAA
>NC_028645.1:33963558-33990939 GCF_001406875.1 Solanum pennellii | reverse complement strand
GATGGGAAACTCCGAAAAACCCATAACAATGTTTGTTTAGATACAGCTGCAGGTACAAGCAAAAGAATTAATACAAATTTAAACCAGCTATTTGCAAAACCATTTACCCAAAAACCACAAATGCATATACCAGCAGAACCACAAACATCTACCTATGCAATAAGCCTACAAAATGACAAAAAAAGACACAACTATATTACCCAATCTTACATTGAAAACATACACAAAATTCAGACATATCTAAACCTAAACCCAAGATCCACACAAACAAAAACTCCCGAAGAAGACTATATAACCCAGAAACTACAAGGATATAACAAACTTATTGCACAACCTAAGACCAACCCCAACCTAGTAAAAACATGTTATAACTACGGACTATTAAATACAGTATACACATATACCGGAGAAGAAATAGCCGGAATACCAGAACTACATAGAGCATTTTTAACATATAAAAGAATTACCAAAGGAAATTTATTCTATATAAAATGTTATACAGCACCAGCAGAGATACTATACGAAGAAATAAAATCACCAATACAGGTGGTAAAGATAGGATTAACCAGAGATATGATTATTCCAGAAGAGATAGAAAAACAAAATGAGATACCAAAAGTAGAAATACCTAACTTTTATGCAAATAAAAGAATAATTGGTATAGCTACAATTATACAAGAGTTAGCAAACAATTATTTAAATGGCAATGCCATTTGGAGCTATTATGCAAGAGATCAGGTGATGATTTATGCAAACTCCAAAGAATTAAGAAAATCAGATATGGATGAAGTTCAGAGATGGATTTTGTCATTGCTAAAACCAGAAGAACAACCATCTACAAGAGCTTTGAAGAAAGGATTTATTTCAGAAGAATTATTAGTAAGATATTGCAAACTTATCAGCAACAAATACCCAGATCATAAATGCTCCAAGTGCAACGGAGAAGATAATGTGATACCTACAGTTGATTTAGGATACCTACAGTTGATTTAAAGAACGAAGCTATAAAAAAAAAAGTTATTATTATTTTTGTTATTATTGTTGCGTCGGCTGAATATCAGCCATATGTATAAAGTAAGAATCTTTTAATTTTGTCGTATAGCGTCGGCTGAAAAGCCAATAATGTAAAAAGTCATAAAGTAAACAGTGTTAGTGTCGGCCAATAATAAAGATAGGCCACTAAGTTTTGTTTTTTGCGTCGATCGAATGTAAAAAGACCAAGTGTAAAGTAGATGTCGGCCATTTTGTCCAAAAGTGTGAAATTTTTGTATATAAATAGAGGGCTTCCCCTCATAAATAAAATCATCAGTCTTCCACTACTCTCTTCTCTCTACAATTATTCCTCTTTAACGCTTCCACCTAAAATTGCACGCTGCAGAATGCAGGTTCAAACGACAGAGCAATTTACGCCCCTTAGACCCATCAACGGGCCGTTATACTCGCCTCGTTTGGGTCTGAGGCTTTGCATTGGTTGATTTTCATCCCAGGCTAACTATGGAACGACTATGCCCATCGATGGGGCGTAGGTCCACCTACGAGGTGTCGTTATTGGCCATCGTTTGAACTGCCAAGGCAGTGCCTAGGTAGTGTTTGAGGTCCTCCTTGAGGGCCTTTTGTGAGGCCCTTGGGGAGTTATACCTATACGTTTCCAACATAAATATACTCATTAACATGTATGGGACCATACTTATCATTTTAAACCAAAACGAACACGTAAAAAATGTCAAGACACACATGGACGTCTCAAGGTCTATCTTTTGAACGTCTTGGACGTTTGACTTCTGAATGACTTCAAATTAACCATACATGCTTTAAAACACTTAATAAACATGTTAACAAGCTTATAAGTCACATGGTAGGATCCAGATACCTTAACTCATTTTGGGGGTGTTACAATATCCCTTACTTGGGAACATTTGTCATCGAATGACACTAGGAACATTCTAAACACTACAAGGACTTAAATGATCTATATAGCATCTCATAACATCATCACATAGAAGTAAATGAACCATACTTACAAGGAACACTAACTTCAAACCATTTATTACTCAATGCGACACAAGCAAGCAAACCTCTATTCATTCACTCTTTAAATGCATTAAACATATAGGCGCTTGTCATGTTCATAGAAGGAAAATCCTTCTCCTAATCATAGCATGTTCATTTTAATGAATAGCTCATTACGAAACTATATTTAAGTCACACTTAGGCATATTCAACATCATGCAAGAAGCAAATAGGCACTCATATTTCACTGCACATAGACTTGAGTCAAATAGGTTAACTATGGATTATCTTAGTTAGGCATAGTACCATGCGATCCATACTCAACCATACCATGCTTAGTATTGTTTAGGGAGGAATTTCCTTCTCCTTAACACACTTACAAGTCTCATGAGTTCACACCCAAGCAAGGCACAAAAGGTCAATTCATTTTAAGTGAGAAGTTTTCAACCTTTAAACCAAAGCATGCTCATACTTCCTTCCAAGTAAAGTCAAAATGGTAAATCACACCACACACATTACAACAATAGGAAGTCCTTTAGCATAGTTTCAAGTCCTAGCAAATTACTGACTTCCATAAACATGTATCATTTAGGAAAATATCATACAATGTATAAGCACACACAAAGAAACTAGCTAGACATGCCTTCATTTTTCAAGAGTGAGCCTACAATTACACTTCCCAAATCATAAAAGTCACATAATATTCAAGAGACTCATAATTTTTCATTTTAAGGAGACTCAATTTCTCATTAATGTCTAATAACACCAAACATTAAAAGTGACATCAACATGCTTCTTACCTTATCTCATGAAGTGTAATGCACAACTAACATATCAAGATGCACAATTAACATGAGAAAACATGTACTTCATAAAAAAAAACCTTTTTCATGAAATTTATAATCTCCAAAATATGCCTAACATAGTGTTACTAAGACATACTTAACATATGGAGAACATGCAACTCTTACATTCATGCAAGACTCCCATCACGCACAAGCTATTAGAAGCTCTCTTTAGTTCAATCTCAAGTAAGAATAGAAGGGAAAGATAGAAATATCAACTACCTTACTACTCACCTCACCGCCCCCCCCCCCACTTAGGATAAGCCCATTTAAGAGCACTTAACCCAACCTTAAGAGGATCTTAGCTTATAACCCTCCATCATCATCACTTAAAAGTGATTACCAACCTAAAAGGAATTACAGTAACTCCACGTAGGAATACCAAAGAGAATTCTAAACCTTTTCACCTAGGAAAATTATCCCCCACTTGAGATAAGCCTAATCACAGCATGCCTTCAAACCACAAGGTAAAGTCAAGTCGAACCCAACTTATATACTTCTCACACAAGAAAATTCAACAATTATTAAGGGTTCTCACTCCTAATATCTCATCAAAGAGTCTACCAACTCAATCATCAAGGGATAATACCTCATACCCAATAGTTCCTCTAAGTTCAACATCTAAAAAAATCCATAACATTCAAGTTAGGTCATACTACCCAACCACATAAGGTCTCAACTATACACTGATCATCAAAGGTCATACGACATTAGGGGAACAATAGAGGAGACATAGCCATAAGGCCTGTTTCTTTTTATTTCAATAATAGAGTAAGGTAACTTCTAGGTCAATCAAACACATATCATCACCCTACAAGGTAACCACACTACCTTCACTTCTATGATTAAGCCTAAAAAACTTCAAACACAATCAAGGCAATCATGAAGGTTCACACACAGAAGGCAACACATAAACCATTACACATATACAAAAGGCAACATTGAAAACTTAATATATAAGGGCAACATGAATTTTTAGACATTTACCACACTTCCTAAATCATTTCAAACCTAAATCATAGTTTTATACTACCACCTTGCATACTCATAAAGGACAATCATTATTTCAAAAGGAAGCTCAATTAAACTATAACAACTTATTTATCAAGCTATAACCATATCATAACATAAATCTTCACATAACATGTCATTTTACATAGGTCTCATATAGCCATAAATGGAAACACATCATCAAAGCATCCGAAAATTCACTTTCAAACATACTCATTAAACCATAAAACCGATATAAGTATCAAAACTCACCTTTTATCCCTCAAACATAGAGATACCATCTCCTCCAACCAATCATATCTAAAAGACCACCTGACCAGAAAACATAAGAGAAAGATCTTATAGAGTTATGTTCTATGGAACGGCATAAGAATGATGAAGAAGGGTAACTCTATCGTCCTAAAGCCTCTACATCATAGATATATCGCAACTCACCACCGATGAACGAGACTCTACTAGACATGGCAACACGAGGCTTTGGACCCTAAAACTACTTTCATAATTTGCATGCTCTGATACCACATTTTTCACATCTTGAGAGTACACCCTAGAAGATATGTCACTCTCGAAGTGCAACATGGCCTACTTCTTCTCGGAGGTCTTATACAAGCCCATAGTTATCATTCATCGCATCCTCATAGGTAATTTAGCGGAAAATTTAAAATTTTCATAGCACATCATATATACTAGAACATCATTTATATATATATANTAGAGAGAGAGAGAGAGAGAGAGAGAGAGAGAGAGAAATAATATCATAATACATAGTTAAAGACTCTAAGTCTCCCTGCCAACTTAGACTCAACATCATTAGAGTATATTAAGGACACGACCCTTACAACATAAATCATAAGTACATTATTACCAAACTTTAGAATAAGATAGGAATTAGGGAATCATTGTACTTAAGGATTCCTTTCATTGAGCTTGGGAAACACGTATCAAGCTCTTCACCAAAGAGACATCCTTTAAGCATCCATAGCCTAAACTTTGTATAAAACGGTAAAGAAGAATGGAGTTAGTAAAAGAATGCACTAAGTATGGCAACAATGCAAAAAGATGCATTTAAAAGGGACACTTCACTTGAAACCATGCATCATGTCATTTTGTGAAAACTTTATAAAACTTTGATATAATAAGCATTATTCAATTCACAAACTTCATGTAGGCATATTCAATGGTGAAACATCATATAAAACCACAGATTGCATTTAAGTCATGTTAGTCACCACTTTACAGTAACTACTATTTCATTACAATGACCTCTTTTTCCATTTAAAGTGAGCTTTCTTCATTTTAACTCCTTGACTTCCCAAGTAATCCTCTAGTGACACTTGGTGAAATGTATAGATAATGTCCCATTAAAACATCCGCACTCAAGTAACACCTTAATAACCCAATTTAATTGTCACATCCGGGTTTACCCCTAGATGTAACTGGCATCGTCGTCCTCTTTGAGCACTAAGAATAGTCCCTTAGTTTTTCATCATTACATTCACAAGTCAAAAATACGAAAGAATTTATAACTTTTAACTATATCTAATTGGAGGTTTACGTAGACCTCTACATTCACGTAGTAGTATTGTTATCAAGTATACATAGACACCTCGTATAAGAAGATTACTTAGTCTTCTACTTATATTTCACATACATATATAAGATAGAAATAGAGTCATAAAATCCGTCTCATCTCATAACCATCTAAAATGACAATATCAACTTGGACATAGCCCTACAACAATTAAAGTATGCCACATATAGGCTTTATGCAACTTGTTCTCAAATGAAAGATAGAGTAAACATAAGTGTCTTAATATCTAAGAAAATTCATAGCAAGAATATTGGCATCGTCCTCGGCCAAATGAGGACCTACCACTTGAATGAGAGAGAATATCCAAGCCTCCTTTTAGATCACCGCGAAAGAAACCTCAATGACCGGAACCTTAGATGTTTGGGAAAAAGGGAGAAAATGGGGTTAGTACGCCACATGTACTAAGTATAAGACTATATGCACATATAACAACAAAACATGCTAAAAGGGGACATTTACTTAAATCATGCCATTTTTTCTCTTTAAGAACGTATGCACAATCAATAAACTACACCAATCATTTGAACATGTTCAACAAATCAAATAAACTATATGCACACCAACATACTTGAACCTATAATCTCATTTAACTATATCATCAAGTAATAACATCACAAGCATGAATAAGAGTTCATCATGTAACTAGAAAAGCAAGACAACTAATCATAAATCCTCATAATGTCAACAAGTGCAATGACCAAGCAAAGCCCCATAGCCTTACTCAATCAATTAACCCAATAAGAACCATGAATATTAACTCACATTACCTAACATAGCCTTCAAGTACACATAAGCTCATTCTTTAGCAATAAAGACCAATTACATGTTCATAAGCATCATAATCATCATATAAGGTAAACTACATTAACATACTTCAATACATAATATTAACCTCCTAAAGCTCCTATCAAGGCAAACTAGTGCAAGGCAAAGGTAGAGTCTCATAACCCTACCTAAGCTAAGTCAAACCCCTCAAATCACTTTAGTTAGTCTATACATCATTACATCATTTTAGTTTAGGGAACACTTGCCTTAACTGACATAGACCACATGATCAAATGTGGAATTCGGTGTCTTAAAACCTTACACTGATTGAAGGTGGTCTACCGGCCAAGATAGAACCTAACATGAAATGTAGCATCTACGTGGATCCACTAGCTAGTATTCTTATGGTGTCAACATAGTTATGTAACTTGGGTCAACATTGGAAACATCACACTTTATCCTATTTGGGTCATGAGGCTATCCACCCCGTGAGAACCGTAGTGAACCATACTTCCCCTATGTGGGAAAGTGTCACCCTCTCACATCCAAGATAACTCAGTGCTAAGCTAAGTCCCTTCTTTAAATGTCTTTAATGTCTTTAATTATCAATAATAACTTAGTTTAGGTCATAGGGTCTAGACCTTGTATAATCATCATCATAATATCTCAATAGGAAATTGCATGAGTATAATCCTTTCATCACAATCCACATAAGTAACGTTAACACATTACATAATCTCTCATAATAAGGGACATTCGTAATCACCATCATCCTTATAACTCTACATCTTTTCAACCTCACAACCATAAGCAAGAAATTGCAATTCAATATCATACCACCCTATCAATCCTAAATAAGGCATACGCCAACACAATCTTCATGACTTAATCACGATTAATTATAATTGAAGCAAAGTATAGGGATTACAAGACTTACAAAGTCGTCTTCACAATTCATCATCAAGGTCTTACAATCCACCCTTAGTTCAACCCAATTAGGTCATCAAGTCACCACAATTAAATGTCCAATATAATCACAAGGCTAAAAGAATCACTACATCACAATTCCATTATACAACAAAGCTTAGGATTAAGTGAATTCATCATACGCTAGATCACTTCTAGAAAACTAGTATGAAAGACTATACATCACCCTATTTAATTCATAATTACCATAACAACATCATAATCCACCCTTAGTTCAACCCAATTAGGTCATCAAGTCACCACAATTAAATGTCCAATATAATCACAAGGCTAAAAGAATCACTACATCACAATTCCATAATACAACAAAGATTAGGATTAAGTGAATTCATCATACGCTAGATCACTTCTAGAAAACTAGTATGAAAGACTATACATCACCCTAGTTAATTCATAATTATCATAACAACATCATCTAGTAGTAATTAAACCCTTAACAAAGTCAATCGAATGAACAATATACAATATAAATCAAGATCACAACCTACGGTTAGGGACATAGGATCATGTTCTTCAAATTAGGCGAGACCATAAAAAATTACCCAAATAAAGTTAGAATACATGTTAAATCATCAGCAACTCAATTCATAACTTCAATTTCGAGATTAGATGAAACCCATTTTAAAACTCTAGATTTGAAAACACTTTGAATGAACCCTTTGAGGAAAGAGGTATCAAAGGTGAAGCGATCTCATACCTTAACATTTTGACAAAGATTTTAAGATTAAATCTTCTCTTTCCAGACACCAAAGCCCTTCCTTATCTTAGTCTTCAATGGTGTCTTTCAATAGAGAGAGAAAGTAGATAGAAGATAGAGCAATTGATTTTAGAGTTCTACTTAGTCTAATGGGGTTGGGGACTTTATATGGGTTACTAACAAACTTAGTTAGACCCCCCTTAATCCCTTAATTAACCACCTAACCCCTTAACTAACTAATTGAAGTTAATGAAAAACGTGTAGAAAAATGTAAGCCCTCAGAGACGGAACACCGTCGACGGGCCGTCTGTGAGTCGACGAGTGATACACTCAAATTATACTTTCCTAAAGAATTATAAGAGTTCATATCAAGTAAAGAACCCAATTTTTAGGTTGGAGTCGATCCCACGAGGAAAATGGTTTAGACTTAACTTTAATCTATGATTACGTCTATTTAGTCAAGCCCTTTCCGAAAACAGTTAAATAAAAGGGGGGGGGGGTTGTAACAAAAATGTTCAATTATTTCTAAGTAAGAAAGTATCAAGATTAAAACTTTGGTCTTTATCAAGTGATTATAGAAACTAGGGTGTTGTGTTCCCCATAGGTTCAAAACGCGATAATACTAGTTATAACAACTCTTTCCTAGTGTCTTGCATGCGAAGTGGTAAGTTATGTATCTCCAGATCCTTGGTCCGGCAACTAGAGAATTTCACCCCGTACCTTGGTTCGGATACGTGTGTTTAATTACTAACCCTTACCATTACCTCATATTAAGCATCATATTCAATGTATGACTATGTTACTACTTCGCACCAATTGAGACTAGCGTATTACATAGTGTATACTAAATCTATGTTGATAATTCTTTTCCTATTAACTACCTCCTTAGTCCGGCAAGTAGAAATAGGGCAAGTTCTGACGTGTGCACTCGTTAAAAAGAATTCTAAATGAATGAATTATTAATACATGCAAGAACCTATTCTAGAATTCTTATTTAGCTAGTTTTATCTTGTTAATTACCCATGGTCCCCACAACCCTAGTTGTGGATTTATTTACCCATGCTTAGAATTACACAATTCATGGTTGTTAAACAAGAATTCATGTACTTACTTTGACAAGTTTAAAGAAAATCCAGAAATATCACTTGAATTAACGAAAATATTGTAAGAATCGATTCCGGAAACTTGAAGTTATTCCCAAAATCCAAAGTTCAACTTCCAATAATAAGATTATGAAAAATAATAAAAAGTCTAACCCCAAAAATGACGTTTTTAACCCTATTTATAATAATAAAGTCCAAAATTAAAAGGAGTTCTAAATAAGGAAAATCTGTCCCAAAATGCGTCTTTAGTCAACGACCCAACTGACAGTCCGTCAATAGAACAACGGACCATCGAATGCCTCCGTCGGTCCACACTTTAACTTTTTCTTCAGCCTTCACTTTTGCATCTTTTCTGTTACAATCGATGGACCAATAGCACGGTCCATCATTTCACTTAACGTCCGTCGATGCCTCCGTCCTTCCATACTTAGTGATTTCTTCAAGTCGGGTACTGGGACTACTTTCTGTTTGACATGATAGTTTGCCAGGACGTTCCGTCGATCAGTCGACCGACCGTCGATCCTTCCGTAGATCCACACTTGGTCAGATTTCCCTGAGTTGCTTCCAAATGTTTGAACCTCTAGTCAACGATCACCACATATAGACCGTCGATAGATCGACGGACCATCGATGGCTTCGTAAGTCATCACCTCTGCACTGATTTTAGCACAGTCTTCTGCATTTCTGTTTTAGACAGATTTCCTGCAAACACAGATAAAAATATATTAAATCACTACAAAAAGGACTTAGACACACACTAAACTTAAGGAAAAAGCATTGAAAGTACCCTGAAACAACAGTACATCAACGAGCCTATCCCCCTCTCGTCCTGCACATCCGTCGTTGAGTTTAGAGACTTGTGCAGGAGAGGGCTTACTCAAAGTGGGTAAGTGTGTGAAGACGGTGGCATCGATTCCCCTTCAGTCCACATACAGACCGTAGCCCCCTCCGTCAATGCACACTGCCTAGGCAGTGTTGCCTCAATCTGCAGGGGTCCTTATCAAGGTCCTTTGGTTGGTCCTTGGGGAGTCGTACCCGGACGTTTCAACCATGAAACATCTCTAACATCAGTTCTTTCACCAAATTTCATTAATTTTTGACTTCTTGAAAACTAGTCGAATAGGCCAAGGCACACTAGTACCTCTTTGAA
Organism: Solanum pennellii; assembly: GCF_001406875.1. Classification (NCBI taxonomy): domain Eukaryota; kingdom Viridiplantae; phylum Streptophyta; class Magnoliopsida; order Solanales; family Solanaceae; genus Solanum; species Solanum pennellii. The sequence continues at coordinate 33,980,780 of NC_028645.1, read as the reverse complement.
CCTACTTTCGAACGTCATGGATGTTTTGGTTTCTAGACTCCCTAAATGACCTATATTCATTAAACTAATCTTAAAAATAGTGTCTAGACTTCATGACACCTATTTTTGGCTTAACGACACGTCAAGGATTTTCAATATATTACATTATCCCCCCCCCCAGGAACATTCGTCCCCGAATGACTTTAAAACTCTTTTGATGGAAGGAATAGACTCAAGACTAGCAGCTCAACCAAAATGAATACACTACAACATAATACATATCATTTCAATCAAGACAATTCAACGCTTTAATTACCAACTATGAGACTCAAACATTACTTCATGAGGCATTTCCTTCTCACAACAACAACATGAGCTCAGCATGACACACATGAGTCAATAATAATCAAGTTCAACTTATCAACACCCTCAAATTAAATTCGTTGTTTGTCCTCAAGCGACGCATTGTGACTTACCATAATCCTTTTGTACAAAAGTACTCTCTTTTTAAGCTTTCACAATCATATGGCTATTAATCCCGAATTGTTATTGCTTTAGTGAATGCTTTTACTCTTAGGCTCACTAAGTTCCTTCATGTGAATCAGACCATGATGCACACTCACCACACACCAACACCTCTCCTCTTTTATCTCTCACCAAGGTACCTACTTTTCATTATTGAAAATAGTGCTCTTACTTCAAAAACAATATCCTCCTTTTTCACATAGTGATTTCAAATTTTAGTATATGGATTATAGTAAACTCTCAAGCTCAGAAAAACTTCACATCTAATTGATACTTGTCTCCATAGGCTTTCCCTTTTTTTCACTGCTTTAAGTTCACTATATCAGACTCTTAGGATCACGATAGGACTTTCTTGGCTTGTAACATAGGCTTAGGGTCAAGAAGGATACATATGGATACATTTTAGTAATTTGTTTCCCTCTTTGACATTATACCTAAGCGTCCTACCTCTTTTATTGTCTATTATGCCCCACTTTTCTTTTCTTGAAATCTTTTGCCTTGTTTTCTCCTTTATTTCCCTCTTTTGCAGAAGTGACTTTTACTTCTTTTCATTCAACACTTTTTTGTTATTTTATTTGGTTAAGTCACTTCTCTTTCACACTGTTTCTTTTCTTTTTCCACATTACTCTTTTCATCCCGTCTTTTTGAGACATTACTCATAATAGCAACCCTCAAATTATGGCTTTGCCATGAGTCAAGGTACACAATACCAATGTTGAGTCAGGGCCAAGACGAGGTCATTTTCTGCATTAGCCACCCTCAACTTATGCTTTTTGCCTAAGTTGAGGTGCACATGTCCAAGGAGGGACCAGGGCCAACACATTATACCCAGGGAAGACAATTTGGTGTAGAAAAGAAAGATCTTTTTAAATATAAAAAGTTTTGGATCAACAAGTGGATCGATTCATTTGGTTCTTTTTTATTTAGGCTAAAGATTGGATAATTTGAACAAGGGCCGATGATCCTTTCCTAAATGTCTAACACTATTTACTTTTTGCAGGACTAACTGGGCAAGTTCTAGCTAGGTACCAACAGCGGATCAATCAAATTTCCTCACACACTCTTGACATTTCATTACACTATCAGATTATCAGACACCTAGTTTGATTTGCCGATTTGAGGGTCATGCAGTAGTGCATCTCTATGTCATTCTTAGAGCCAACAGATTCACATTCACTATGCCTAATCATGCAAGAATTCTCTTTAGAATGGGATATCATTGTATTTAGCCATTATGCTTCAGATTTTGACATTCATATTGTGTACAAGATACTAAATAGGTCGGTTAAACAGTAAAATAACAAGTCTCTTGGGCAAAAGAACACAAGCAGTAAAACCCCAAGAGAGGATCGTGAGTTGGGCTACTCAAACTTCACAATAACACTCACTTTCCATTTACCCCACCCCTGACAAGAATGCATGCAATTGTCCCAAATCCATAAGAAATATAATAATAAGGTGGTAGGTGAAGCAAAAGGTGAGAGATAGGATAAATAAAAACTTACTTTATTATATATATTGCGGAAGCTTCAGAATTTACAAAAGAAGATAAGTAAAAACATTTTATGAAAAATTACAAAAGTGTCTTGTTCTTTTTCCGTGTGTCTTTCTTCTCTAAGGATGAAGTCTTAAATAGACTTGAAAGGATAAGGGAAATCTAAAAGCTTTTCTTCTGATTGGCTGTTGATTTCTGTCCGTTGCTTTTGATAAACCAAAGTATTTTGTTTTCTTTTGAAAAGCATCTTCACCTTTATCTTGTGATAAGGTTATGTCTGCCATTCTTGTCGGCCATAATTGTTGATAATGCCATGCTTTGCGGGTCCTGACAGAGTCCACTTAATAATTTAATCAAAAGGAAATTCCATCTCTTTGAGACACTTCCTTTTCTTTCTAAATAATTCTAGCTCTATGAGCCTCTATCTGAAAGACTAGTTATTCCGGATTTTAATATCCTCAACTACTGAGTAATCATAAAATGGATCTAAATAAGACTGTGCCAAAACTTTAGGTTTTAAAATGTCTCCGTTATCGTCACTTTGAGAGGACGAAGCTTTTTCTAGGAGTTTCATTATAGGTTGTTCATTATCTTTAGAGTCTAAGTCTGACAAGGCCTTTTGTAATCTTATCATTAGTTCATTCTTAGATAATGATTTATGGGGAGATCTTCTAGAGATCGATTGGTTGACGATTGCAGCTTTTTTTGGAGCTGGAGACCATCCTTTGATTAGGACTTCCCTTGACAGATACTTCATCCTGTCAAATTCTGCAATACAGAAAGTCCAACAAATAATATAAGAAATACTCTTTTGAATAAAATATTTACATAGTTTTATATTCTCTGGGAGAGAAGATATGTCTTAATCTAGCTGAAACTGCCTGAATTTGTCAGCGTTGTTTTTTGGTAGAACTTGTCTATTACCGCCAAAACAATTCCACCATTCGTAAAACCATCTTGGGATGACTCACTTGGTCACCTCTGGACTATACTTGACAAACCACGTGTGAGAAGTTCGCCTAAGGTATAGGAAGTTGAACCAGGCTGATCTGTAATCATTCCAATTGAATGTTTGAGGTCTGTGTTCCCTCGATAGATTAATAGGGGTGTGCAAGTGATCTACCTGCCACTCAAAAGGAGATAAATTTTTTTTGGTAGTTACTTTAGAGTAAGCAATACTATCAGGATCAGAGCTATCATTAAGTTTGTGTTCAACTTCAATTGAACCAGTATCAACAGGTATGAACTCGAAGTATCTTCTTGTTTTTAGTGAATTATCAGTATCCACATAATTTTTGTTAGAAAATAGAGGTTTAACAAGATGTTTTACCTCAAAATTTTCATATTCTTTTTCAAGGGACAATACTGGAGAGACCTGCAAAGAGATGATTTCAAAGGTTTCTTTTACCTTTGGAGTTTTATCTGTATTTGAGGCAGTACTTGGTTCAACTGCTTCTTTGAAGCTCTCTGGAGCTTTCATAGTGTAAGAATCTTTGTTTTGGGGGGAAGAGTATCTGGGTACTCCTGATGGCGAGTGTGAGAAAGGCTCTACGATTTGTTTAAAGGGTTTATTAGAGCTCGGAGGCAAAGGAGGAAAAGGAGTTATTGAAAAGGCTGGGTTTATGGGTGGTAAGCTAGCTAAAGCTGAGTATTTGTTTTGGTCATTCGGTGATAGCCTGATAGCAAATGGTTTGGCAGAAGGTTTTCCTTCAGAACTCTTTCCTTTATTCTTGAAGGGGCTCCCTGTTATGGCTCTTGAAGAGGGCCTCATGATGAGTTTCCCTGCAAGAATTCTCGCGTTAGAAAGTCTGGCAAAGAATTATTTTTTCCTTTAATAAATTCGATTTTAAAATCGAAGCTGGATAATAAGGCTTGCCACCTAGCAAAAATTTGTTTAGAAACAAGATTTTTAACATCTTTCTGCAGAATTTCTTTAGCAGATTTGCAATCTACTCTAAGCAAGAATTCTTTATTAATAAGATAATCTTGGAATTTAGTGATGCAGAGAAATATAGAAAGAACTTCTTTCTTAACAGTACTATAATTATTTTGAGCTGAATTCCAGATTCCCGGGGTATAACGAACTAATTGTACTGATGAATTTGGGGTTCTTCTCTATTTGAGGATACCACCAAATCCTATATCAGATGCATCAGTCTCTAAGATCATAAAATAGTCTGGGTTAGAAATACCTAGATAAGCAAGGCTTTTAACCATAGATTTAAGAAGAACAACTGATTTAGTATGTTCGTTAGTCCATAGAGACGGATCCTTTTTTAACCTGTCAAAGAGTGGTTTACAGATTTGCCTAGTTTACAGATTTGCCTTACTTTAGGGATAAAGTCGGAAATATAATTAAGGCTTCCTAAGAACCTTTGCAGTTGAGTTTTATCAAGAATAATATCATAGAATTTTTCAGAAAACTCAATGGCCCTGCAAATAGGTTTATAGGTAACTTGATACAAATCATGACCTAAAAATATGATTTGTGTTTGAAATAATTTTTCTTAGCACTAGTGACTAATCCATTGTGCTTAATTATTTTGAAGAAAACATTAAGATGTTTGAAATGAGAATCAATGTCCTCAGAGAAAATTAATACGTCATCAATATATACAATTGATATATTGATAATGTGATAAAAATGGAATTCATTATATTTTGAAATTCAGAAGGGGCATTCTTAAGCCCAAAAGGCATGACGTTCCATTCAAATTGTCCAAACGGGACATTTAAAGCTGTTTTATATTTATCCTTTTCGGAAATTATATTTTGCCAAAAACCCGATTTTAAATCAAATTTGCTATAAACATTGGCATTGAAAGTTCTTCTTAAAAGATCTCTTTTATTTTGAATTGGATAGCGAATCCATTTCAAGGTTGCGTTTAAAGGCTTTTAATTTATAACAAGTGTAGGAGAACCTCGTACTTGCTCAGCTGCATTGTTAACCTAAAATGCTGAACAACTCCAAGGAGATTTAGAAGGTCTAATAATTTTATTAACCAAAAGAGAGTTAATTTCCTTTTTACAGACTTCCATCAGTTCATGGTTCATCTGAATAAGCCTAGCTTTCGTCGAAATGGCCTTTTCATCAAAACCTCAATATATGGTAAATCTATAATGTGGGTCTTTCTGGCCCAAAAAGCATTTGGAAACTCAGAGCAAATTTCTCTCTCAAAAGTTTTTTGAATATTAGCAATTTTTGCCATCGTTCCCGGGGGTTTTAAAATTAGCTCTATTTTTTTTAACTTTGATATCTTCTTTAAGAAAACAAATCTGGTTTATTTTGAAAGCAGTTTGTTTCTGTAAAAATTTACTTTCTTCAAGAGAAAGTGTTTTAATAAAGGGATATGAAATTTCTTTTCCCAAAATTTTTGTTTTGATAGAATCAAAGTCTGAAATATAAGGTTTTATCTGAGTGATAAAAGGAATTCCTAAAATGATTTCTTCGTTAATATTTTTAGTAATAACGAAGTCATTAGAAAGACAAATACCATTATTGCAAATATGGGCATTGGATAATTTATTATTAATAAGGATAAGCTCACCAGTTGCGCTCTATAGCTTGGTGGTTCCCTTTTGAAGATACTTAGTAGGGATTAAACCTTCAACAATGCTATTTCTATGTGCGCCACTGTCTAACAAAGCAATTTTGTTAAGAACATAATTATTATTAATGACTAATTTAATAAGGATGTGAGAACTTGGAGGTCTAATCTTTGTAATCATGTTTACACCTACCTCAGTTTCATCTCCGGGGAATGAAGATTCTTCGGAACCATTTTCTTCATTGACCGAATGAGCCGGTTATTTTCTTTTAGATATACCTTCTGCATCTCTAAGGATTTCTTTAGTTAGGGCATCAATTTTGATTTTATGAATTCTAGATTTGACCTCTCTGATTTCTTGTTTAAGAAGATTCACTTCTGAGGGAAGATCATCTATAGAAGGTTCTTCCTTCTTATTGTCAAATTTATTCATAATCTGTTTCATACTGAAAGGAATGACACTTGTAGTAACCTCCTTTTCTATTCGATTACTAACTCTTTTTGGAGTTCCAATAAATAACTTCTTCGAGCATCATCATCTTTGATATGCTCAATTGTTTCAAATAAGATTTCAGTTGAATCTTCAAAGATAACCCTTATAGATTGATTGTCGCATAGGCAAAAGGCTCCTTGACAGTTGCACTCTGCGCTACTGTCATTTGTGTTTTGAGCTACATTATGAAACTCTTCGTCATTAGTTTCACTATCAGAAGAAGATTCAGATTCTTATTCTTCTTCGTCTAAGATAGAGGGAAACTGCTTCTTAGTTTCTTCGTCTACTTCAAGAAGGTTGTTCTTCTTCTTTTTTCTTTTGTTTTTGGGACAATCAGGAGACTTATGTCCTTCTTTGCCACAAGTCCAACAAATATCTTTTTGAAAATTTTGTTTACTTCTCTTTTTTAAGTGGTTTTTCCTTCTGGAGGATTTTTTATGATCTGGCAATTTTCCAGATCGCTCTTTCTTAGAAACATTTCTTGTTGAAGGTGGTTTAAGAATTGGATATCCAAAGTCTTGACAGAAGCTGCCAAGCTCGGAAACCAAAAACTTTTGATCTTTCTTAAGCTGTTCTTTTAGCTAAGATCAGTGCAAAGCTCCATGGCTACAAAGTTAATTAAACTGATTAGATCACCATAAGAGAGTTGTGAGTAAGGGATCTTACCTTCACATCGATCTCTTATCTTCGACCTTACTTTTTCATCAAAGTGGGGAGGCAATCCACTAAGGAAACGTTCTTTGCAATAGTCGTTGTTGCAATCTTCCCTTATCATCACTTTGGTTATAAACATATCTTTATACCACCTGAAATCAGTTAATTTCTTGCAGTAAAGATTGTTTAGAATTTCTAAACTTCTATCTTGGAAAACACGTGGTTCTCCCGCGAAGTGTTTAGCAATACTATAGATAAGAGTAGCCGTAGCATCTTCTACTACTTCTATAGATGTAGAGGTTTGTCCTACTTTAGTTTTGACAACTGATTTGTTTGCTACTGCATCAAGAATGTCAGCTCTATTTTGATCTGTGAGATAATTGTCCCACCAATTTCTAAGAGTTCCTGTGAAACCTGCTACTAACATGTTATCAGCTTGCTTGTCCGTGGAGTTCTTCCATTTATAAGTTGTGACATTCATGCCCATCTATTGAAGTTTGTTGTAGATTTGGCCATCTTCCATTCCATCTATATTCCATTCTGTAATTCTCGTGCCATCTGCAATTCCTTGAGGCTGCAAATGGTTTTCTTCGAATTGAACATTGGGAAAAGAGGGTCTAGGATAAAAGTTTTTGGAATAGTGGAGCATATACTTAAGAGCGCTGATTTTTCCGCCCTGAGTTATTTTGAGATTCGAGAGTTGGTCATTGATCCTTTCAAGGATCTCGGGAGAGTTTTTGAATTCATTAGAAGGTTTAGAAAAGGCTTCAGGAGAGAATTTATGGATTTTAAAAATGGGACTGGTTTCTATGTTAAGACCATTTTTTGAAGAATTGGGTTTATTACCAATCAGACTGGTACGGCTGTAATTATAACTGGAGTCTTCTATCTGTTTAAAAACAACATGAAGAACTTGGTTAGTATAATTATTTTGTTCGAATACTTTGTTGATATCTGCAACAGTTACAGGGTTGTTGTTCTTTTCTAAAGGCTTTTTGTAAGGAGCATCTTACATGACTTCTTTTCTGTAAGGAATGTGAATACCTTCAAGAGGAGGAGTTATAGTTTCGACAATCTTATCTTTGGTATGCCACTTGTTTATCAAAACTTGAAGTGATGAATTTGTTTCATCAATTTGGCCGGAACATTCAAACCATTTGAAGAATTCAATTTCAGTTTTGAATCTCTTCATGTCTTTAAACCATTTGTCTCGGAATGAGATTCTTTGATCTTTTGTATATGTGTCAACATACCAAGCCTTTTTAAGAGCATGCTTGGGGTTGTTCCATCACTTGCTGATTTTCTTGTTAATTGGAGTAAAATTCTCTGTAGATTTGATTACACCAACTGAGTCCTTTTTTCTATGGAAAGAAGGTCTCATGTCACTGGGAGAAGGACTTCCTTGAGTTGATTCATAAAAAACTTAGGAATTGTGTTGGTAAAATCCACACCCTGAAATTTACTCTGTTCTAAAGATTCAGAAACTTCAGAAACATCATCATCTTCTTGGTTTTTTGAAGAAGACGGTCTAACTGAAGACATTCTTTGACTTGAAGAGGCTTGGTTGAAAGAGTTGGATCTTAAAAACTTAAGGTTAATAGATCCGTCTGAAAACTGAATAATACTTTCTAGTGAAGACCTAGACTGTTGAATGGGAAGGGGTTCAGTAATAGATTCAAATCTCCAGTCATTATTGGAAAGAATCTCATCCCATTTAAGCAAACGAGGAACAAAGGTAGTACCATGCTCTTGGATTGCTTCCATGAGCATGGTGACTCCTTTAGCACTAGAGTTAATAGCCTTTGGGACTATTGTAGTCTTCATTAGCTTGTAATATACCCTGTATATTACAGCTATTTTTCTAGTGTCAATTTTGCTATTCATATTCTTAGTTTTGACGTAAAGCGTCAGGGTATCAATGAGATTAGGGTCGTAAATGTCAACCGAAAAATTTGGATAGAAATTAAAATAGACTAGGCCATTAGCTAGGTTACTTTCATGGATACCTAACAAAGATTCATCAAAATTGAGAAGTCTAGCATCACGAAGAATTAAACAAATAGGAATATTCAGATATTTACGGAAAAGAGGTTTAACAGCAACTTGGATTAAACCAATATGAACGAATTTAAAATCCTTCTTATACCTATCAATATAAGCAGCAACAAGCAGTTTGATAGTATTTAAAGAATTATTAATAGCAGAGGTTGACTCACAAGTCTTGATATTGTAATTCTTAAACAAGTTAAAATTACCTCTTTGGTAAATCTTTTGAAAAGGTTCTTTGGGAATAGACCAATTTTGCAATCTTTATTCTTCGTTAGAGATAGAAACATTAAAGCTATTAATAATATGATTATTCATAATTCTAGAAATGTTGTCTTTAGGCTAGAGAAAAGTCATAGATTACCATCAAGAGAAGATAATATTAAGAGAGATTATCCTGATTATGTGAACATGAATATTGGTAAAACAAATAAATTGAACTGTAACAAGGATCATCAGATTCATCTAAGGATTAATAGTGATATAAACAATTAAATTGGCCTTGGGTATTACTCATTCTTTGGCAAGTCATGTTGCAGGACGGAACACCAAAAGATCTTTTGCCTGCCATTTAGGCCTTACGGAATTACAACGATCTACTTTCAGGCTTACCAAGTCCTTAAGCCTGAGATTAATCGGCATACTCAGATTTATGCAGGGAAGAAACCTTAGCCTTTAACTTGTTTTAATTAGTATTAATAACAAGATGAAAATCAAAATCACTAAGTCAAAATTCTACAAATTGTTTTAACCAAGATTAATAGAAACATAAACAATATAGTAACGAAGTTAACATTATTTTATCTAGATACAATCATATGACTTCTAACTGCCCAGACAAGAACACAATTAGCTATGCATGCTAAAGACTTAGTTTATTATATATATTGCGGAAGCTTAAGAATTTACAGAAGAAGAGAAGTAAAAACATTTTATGAAAAATTACAAAGTGTCTTGTTCTTTTTCCGTGTGTCTTTCTTCTCTAAGGATGAAGTCTTAAATAGACTTGAAAGGATAAGGGAAATCTAAAAGCTTTTCTTCTGATAGGCTGTTGATTTCTGTCCGTTGCTTTTGATAAAACAAAGTATTTTGTTTTCTTTTGAAAAGCATCTTCACCTTTATCTTTTGATAAGGTTATGTCTGCCATTCTTGTCGGCCATAATTGTTGATAATGCCATGCTTTGCGGGTCCTGATAGAGTCCACCTAATAATTTAATCAAAAGAAAATTCCATCTCGTTGAGACTCTTCCTTTTCTGTCTAGATAATTCTAGCTCTACAAGCCTCTATGTGAAAGACTAGTTATTCCGGAATTTAATATCCTCAACTACTGATTAATCATCAAATAGATCTAAATAAGACTGTGCCAAAACTTTAGGTTTTAACATATCTCAATTATCGTCAGTTTTGAGAGGACGAAGCTTCTTCAAGAAGTTTCATTATAGGCTGTTCATTATCTTCAGAGTCTTAGTCTTACAAGGCCTCTTGTAATCTTATCTTCAGTTCATTCTTAGATAAAGATTTCTGGGAAGATCTTCTACAGATCGATTGGTTGACGATTGCAACTTCTTTTGGAGCTGGAGACATCCTTTGATTAGGACTTCCCTTGACAGATACTTGATCCTGTCAAATTCTGCAATACAAAAAGTCCAACTAATAATATAAGATTCTCTTTTGAATAAAATATTTACATAGTTTTCTATTCTCTGGGAGAGAAGATATGTCTTGATCTAGCTGAAACTGGCTGAATTTGTCAGTGACGTTTTTTGGTAGAACTTGTCTATTACCGCCAAAACAGTTCCACCATTTGTAAAACCATCTTGGGATGACTCTTTTGGTCACCTCTGGATTATACTTGACAGACCATGTGTGAGTAGTTGGCCTAAGGTATAGGAAGTTGAACCAAGTTGATCTGTAGTCATGCCAATTGAATGTTTGAGGTCTGTGTTCCCTCGATAGATTAATAGGGGTGTGTAAGTGATCTACCTGCCACTCAAAAGGAGATAAAATTTTCTTGATAGTTACTTTAGAGTAATCAATACTATCAGGATCACAACTATCATTAAATTTGTGTTCAACTTCAATTGAACCAGTATCAACAAGTATGAACTCGAAGTATCTTCTTGTTTTTAGTGAATTATCAGTATCCACATAATTTTTGTTAGAAAATAGAGGTTTAACAAGATGTTTTACCTCAAAATTTTCATTTTTTTTGTCAAGGGACAATACTGGAGAGGCCTGCAAAGAGATGATTTCAAAGGTTCCTTTTACCTTTAGAGTTTTATTTGTAGTTGAGGCACTACTTGGTGCAACTGCTTCTTTGAATCTCTCTGGAGCATTCATAGTGTAAGAATCTTTGGTTTGGGGGAAAGAGTATCTGGGTACTCCTGGTGGCGAGTGTGAGAAAGGCTCTACGATTTGTTTAAAGGATTTATTAGAGCTCGGAGGCAAAGGAGGAAAAGGAGTTATTGAAAAGGCTGAATATATGGGTTGTAATCTAGGTAAAGCTGAGTATTTGTTTTGGTCATTAGATGATGGCCTGATAGCAAATGGTTTGGCTGAAGGTTTTCCTTCAGGACTCATTCCTTCATTCTTGAAGGGGCTCCCTGTTATGTCTCTTGAAGAGGGCCTCATGATGATTTTCCCTGCAAGGATTCTCGCGTTAGAAAGTCTTGCAAAGAATTATTTTTTCCTTTAATAAATTTGATTTGAATTCGAAGCTAGATAATAAGGCTTGCCACCTAGCAAAAATTTGTTTAGAAACAAGATTTTTAACATCTTTCTGCAGAATTTCTTTAGCAGATTTACAATCTACTCTAAGCAAGAATTCTTTATTAGTAAGATCATCTTGGAATTTATTGATGAAGAGAACTATAGAAAGAACCTCTTTCTTAACAGTACTATAATTCATTTGTGCTCAATTCCTGATTCCCAAGGTATAACGAACTAATTGTACTGATGAATTTGGGGTTCTTCTCTATTTGAGGATACCACCAAATCCTATATCATATGCATCAGTCTCTAAGATCATAAAATAGTATGGGTTAGAAATACCTAGACAAGGAAGGATTTTAACCATAGATTTAAGAAGAACAACTGATTTAGTATGTTCGTTAGTCCATAGAGACGGATCTTTTCTTAACCTGTCAAAGAGTGGTTTACAGATTTGCCTAGTTTACAGATTTGCCTTACTTTAGGGATTAAGTCGGCAATATAATTAAGGCTTCCTAAGAACCTTTGCAGTTGAGTTTTATCAAGAATAATATCAGGGAATTTTTCAGAAAACTCAATGGCCCTGCAAATAGGTTTATAGGTACCTTGATACAAATCATGACCTAAAAATCTTATTTGTGTTTGAATTAATTTTATTTTCTTAACACTAATGATAATCCATTGTGCTTAATTATTTTGAAGAAAACATTAAGTTGTTTGAAAAGAGAATCAATGTCCTCGGAGAAAATTATTACGTCAATATATACAATTGATATATTGCTAATGTGATTAAAAATGGAATTTATTATATTTTGAAATTCAGAAGGGGCATTCTTAAGCCCAAAAGGCATGACGTTCCATTCAAATTGTCCAAACGGGACTTTGAAAGCAGTTTTATATTTATCTTTTTCGGAAATTATATTTTGCCAAAAACCCGATTTTAAATCAAATTTGCTATAAAAATTGGCGTTGAAAGTTCTTCTTAAAAGATCTCTTTTATTTGGAATTGGATAGCGAATCCATTTTAAGGCTACGTTTAAAGGCTTTTAATTTATAACAAGTCTTGGAGAACCTCGTTCTTGCTCAGCTGCGTTGTTAACATAAAATGCTGAACAACTCCAAGGAGATTTAGAAGGTCTTATAATTTTATTAACTAAAAGAGAGTTAATTTCCTTTTTACAGACTTCTATCAGTTCATGGTTCATCTGAATAGGCCTAGCTTTCGTCGAAATGGCCTTTTCATCAAAACCTCAATATATGGTAAATCTATAATGTGGGTCCTTCGGGCCCAAAAAGCATTTGGAAACTCTGAGCAAATTTTAGCCATCATTCCCGGGGTTCTTAAAATTTGCTCTATTTTTTTAACTTTGATATCTTCTTTAAGAAAACAAATCTGGTTTATTTTGAAAGCAGTTTGTTTGTGTTAAAATTTACTTTCTTCAAGAGAAAGTGTTTTTTTAAAAAGGGAGATGAAATTTCTTTTCCCAAAATTTTTGTTTTGATAGAATCGAAGTCTGAAATATGAGGTTTTATCTGAGTGATAAAAGGAATTCCTAAAATGATTTCTTCGTTAATATTTTTAGTAATAACGAAGTCATTAGAAAGACAAATACCATTATTGCAAAGCAACTTTGTTAAGAACATAATTATTATTAATGACTAATTTAATAAGGATGTGAGAACTTTGAGGTCTAATCTTTGTAATCATGTTTACACCTACCTCAGTTTCATCTCCGGAGAATGAAGATTCTTCGGAACCATTTTCTTCATTGTCCGAATGAGTCGGTTCTTTTCTTTTAGATGTCCCTTCTGCATCTCTAAGGATTTCTTTAGTTAGGGCATCAATTTCGATTTTATGAATTCTAGATTTGACCTCTCTAATTTCTTGTTTAAGAAGATTCACTTCTGAGCGAAGCTCATCTACAGATGGTTCTTCCTTCTTTTTGTCAAATCTATTCATAATATGTTTCATACTGAAAGGAATTACACTTGTAGTAACCTCTTTTTTTTTCTGTTACTAACTAGTTTTTGAAATTCCAATAAATAACTTCTTCGAGCATCATCATCTTTGATATGCTCAATTGTTGCAAATAAGATTTCATCTGAATCTTCAGAGATAACCCTTATAAATTGATTGTCGCATAGGCAAAAGGCTCCTTGACAGTTGCACTCTGGCCTATTGTCATCTGTGTTTTGAGCTACATTAAGAAACTCTTCGTCTTCACTTTCACTATCAGAAGAGGATTTAGATTCTGATTCTTCTTCATCTAAAATAGAGAGAAACTGCTTCTTAGTTTCTTCGTCTACTTCAAGAAGGTTGATCTTCTTCTTTTTTCTTTTGTTTTTGGGACTATCAGGAGACTTATGTCCTTGTTTTTTGCCACAAGTCCAACACTTATCTTTTTGAGAAGTTTGTTTACTTCTCTTTTTTAAGTGGTTTTTCCTTCTAGAGGATTTTTTATGATCTGGCGATTTTCTAGATCGCTCTTTCATAGAAACCTTTCTTGCCGAAGGCGGTTTAAGAATTGGAAATCCAAAGTCTTGACAGAAGCTGCCAAGCTCGAAAACCAAAAACTTTGGATCTTTGTTAAGCTTTTCTTTTAGCTTAAGATCAGTGCAAAGCTCCATGGCTACAAAGTTAATTAAACGTATTAGATCACCATAAGAGAGTTGTGAGTAAGGGATCTTACCTTCACATCGATCTCTTATCTTCGACCTTACTTTTTCGGCAATGTGGGGAGGCAATCCACAAAGGAAACGTTCTTTCCAATAGTCGTTGTTGGAATCTTCCCTTATCATCACTTTGGTTATAAACATATCTTTATACCACCTGAAATCAGTTAATTTCTTGCAGTAAAGATTGTTTAGAATTTCTAAACTTCTATCTTGGAAAAGACGTGGTTCTCCCACGAAGTGTTTAGCGATACTATAGATAAGAGTAGCCGTAGCATCTTCTACTGCTTCTATAGATGTAGAGGTTTGTCCTCCTTCAGTTTTGACAAATGATTTTTTGCTACTGCATCAAGAATGTCAGCTCTATTTTGATCTGTGAATTAATTGTCCCACCAATTTCTAAGAGTTCCTGTGAAACCTTCTACTAACATGTCAGCAACTTGCTCGTCCGTGGACTTCTTCCATTTATAAGCTGTGACATTCATGCCCATCTGTTGAAGTTTGTTGTAGATTAGGCCATCTGCCATTCCATCTATATTCCATTCTGTAATTCCCGTCTGAGACATCAATAGAAGAATGTCTAGGTGTAGAAGCATTAGCGGCAATGATAATGAATTTTGATAGCCATTGCATTGAAGAGTATGAATCATTAGTCGCGGCTCTTGATTGAGGTGATGATCGGTTTAAACAGAAGAAATATGAGTTAGATATGAAGAATCGCGAGTCCCCACCCATGAAACCATCTACAGAGGAGGATCCAAAGTTAGAACTAAAAGCTCTCCCACCTCATCTCAGGTATGAATTCTTAGAAAAATGGTTACACTTTGCCGGTAATCATTGCATCAGACCTGAATGAAAAACAAGTTGAGAGTTTGGTGAAAGTGCTAAAAAGGTTCAAAAGAGATATTGGGTGGACTATTGCGGACATTATTGGGATCCCTCCTGGTATTTGCTCTCATAAAATCCAACTCATGCCTGATAATAAGCCAAGTATTGAGCACCAGAGACGCTTAAATCCACCTATGCAAGAGGTCGTGAAGAAGGAAATCATTAAGTGGTTGGATGCCGGAGTAATCTATCCGATCGCTGATAGTAGATGGGTATGCCCTGTTCAGTGTGTACCTAAAAAAGGGGGAATGATTGTGGTCCCCAATGAAAAAAATGAACTTGTTCCAATGAGATAGGTTACTGGATGGAGGGTGTGTATGGATTACCGCAAATTAAATGCATGGACTGAAAAAGACCACTTTCCTATGCCCTTCATGGATCAGATGTTGGATAGACTTGCCGGAAAAGGGTGGTACTGTTTTCCTGATGGATATTCGGGGTATAATCAGATTTCTATTCCACCAGAAGATCAAGAGAAAACCAATTTACCAATTTTACTTGTCCATATGGGACCTTTGCGTTCAAAAGAATGTCGTTTGGGTTGTGCAATGCACCCGTCACATTTCAGAGATGTATGATGTCGATATATTCCGACATGGTGGATGATACTATAGAAGTTTTTATGGATGATTTTTCTGTGGTTGGTGATTCATTCGAGCGGTATTTGAACAATAATCTTAGGTCCTTAAGAGATGTGAAGACTAAAATTTAGTACAAAATTGGGAAAAATGCCACTTCATGGTGAAAGAAGGTATTGATTTGGGTCATCGCATTTCAGAAAAGGGCATAGAGGTTGATCGAGCTAAAGTCGAGGAAAATGGGGCGACTTCCCCCACCTATCTTTGTGAAAGGTGTGAGAAGATTTCTTGGGCATGCAGGTTTTTACGGGAGATTCATCAAAGACTTTTCAAAGATTGCACATCCATTGTGCAAACTGCTGGAGAAAGATTGTAAATTTTGTTTTGATGAATCCTGTCTTAAAGCATTCGGTGAGCTAAAAGAAAAATTGGTGTCTGCACCTATCATTATTTCTCCGGATTGGAACAGTCCATTTGAGGTGATGTGCGATGCTAGTGGGGTTGCTCTTGGTGTACTATTGGGACAAAGAAAGAAAAAAATCCTTCACCCCATTTACTATGCTGGTAAAGCCCTAAATGAAGCTCAGAAGAACTACATAGTGACTGACCAAGAACTCCTTGCAGTAGTCTTTGCTTTTGAAAAATTTTGCTCCTATTTGCTACGTACTAGAGTTATAGTGCATACTGACCACTCAGCATTGAGATATTTGATGGCAAAGAAGGATGCGAAACCTAGGCTGATTCGTTGGGTATTACTGCTACAAGAATTTGACTTTGAAGTGATGGATAGAAAAGGAACTGAAAATCAAGTTGCTGATCATTTGTCCCGTCTAGAGGATGAAGCTATGAGAGAGTTAGGGGATAAGACTGACACTGATGATACTTTCCCCGATGAGCATGTATTGGTTACTTCACAAGACTTGATTCCATGGTTCGCAGATTTTGCGAACTATCTGGCTAGTGATATTGTTCCTTCGGACTTGTCCTTTCATCAAAGAAAAAAGTTCATGTACGATGTGAAGAAGTTCTTTTGGGATGAACAATACTTATATAGGAGTTGTGCCGACGGGCTTATTCGGCGTTGTGTGCCAGAATGTGAGATGTTGAGTGTGTTAGAAGCATGCAATTCCTCACCCATTGGTGGACATCACAGCGGTATCCGAACCGCTCATAAGATATTACAATGTGGTTACTATTGGCCAACTCTTCATCAAGATGCTCATGAGTTTTCTAAATCATGTGATCGATGCCAACGAGGTGGCGGCATTTCAAGAAAGCAAGAGCTCCCTCTAAACCACATTCTAGTGATTGAGTTATTTGATGTTTGGGGTATTGACTTTATGGGCCCTTTTGTGTGCTCTCATGGAATGAAGTACATTCTAGTAGCGGTTGATTATGTATCTAAATGGGTGGAAGCCATCACCCTCGCGAACAATGAAGGGAAGAGTGTCACTGCGTTCTTTAAAAAGAATATATTCTCTCATTTTGGCACCCCAAGGGCAATTATTAGTGATGGGGGCTCCCACTTCTGCAACAGATTGTTCAAGGGGTTATTGGAGAAATATGGGGTTCGCCATAATGTGGCCACTCCTTACCACCCTCAAACTAGTGGGCAAGTTGAAGTGTCGAATCG
>NC_028645.1:33950965-33963259 GCF_001406875.1 Solanum pennellii | reverse complement strand
GGGGATTTGGTGCTTTTATTCAATTCTAGGTTGCGCTTGTTTCCGGGCAAGCTCAAGTCCAAATGGACTGGTCCTTACTTGGTTACCCAACTATTCCCTCATGGAGCAGTTGAGTTGGAAACTAAGGAGGGTGTGCGGTTCAAGGTGAATGGACAACGCATAAAAATCTATTTCGGGCATGCTGAATCGGCGAATGAAGTGATCGAGGCATACCAGCTTGATGAAGTCTAAGTAATCAAGTGTCCTCAGTCGTGCCGCGACGTTAAATCAGGAGCTTGTTGGGAGGCAACTCAATGCTTATATTTTCTTTCTAGTAATGGTAGCATTTTCTACTAATGGGTTTTAAATTTGCAGGCACATCACCAGGAAATTCTGTAGAAAATCACTCTGCAGCAGTCACTGACGGATATGATATACCGTGCTTTCACGGTATTTTTAATGCTTTTTCCTTATGTTTTGTGTGTCCAAAAGCCTTTTTGTACTAATTTTTTTGTAAGCTTCTCTTTATTTGCAGGAAATCAGTCTAAAAGATGAATGCGGAGGTTTTTGAGCAAGAAATACTGAAAAGTACCTCCTACAGAGCTTGTGACGGTACGTCGTGCCCGTGACGGTCCGTAGGTGGCATCGTAAGTGCAGCTGCTGAAGGAAGATGGGGAATTCTGACCAAGTATGGGGTTACGGAGTGCGTGACGGACCGTCGTAGCCATGATGGTCCGTCCTGCTGGTTCGTCATGAAGATCAGAGAAGTAGTCCCAGTACCCAAATTCCAAGAGTTCAAGTGTTTAGGAACGGAGATCCTCGACGGACTGTTGTGCCTGTGACGATCCATCATACTTGCCGTCGAGGGCAATGAAGAGAGCAGCAGAAAAGATTGCACAAGTGCTACGTGTGTTGCTATACTAACGCTTACCTTGACCTCATATTAAGCATCATATTCGATATTTGACTAAGTTATTACCCCGTACCAATCAATACTAGCCTATTAGTTAGCATACACTAAATCTATGTTGATAATTCTTTTCCTATTATCTACCTCCTTGGTCCGGCAAGTAGCATTAAGGCGAGTTCTAACGTTGGCCATCCGTTAAAAAGACTTCTAACGAAAGAATTATCAATACATGCAAGAAACTATTCTAGAATTGTTATTTTAGTTAGGTTTTACCTCATTATTCACCTATGGTGCCCACAACCCTAGTTATGGCGTTTAATTACCCATAGTCATAATCAATATATTCAAATATGTAATATAAGAATCCATGCACTTACTTCAATGAGAAAGAATAAAATAAAGAAGTTCCAACTCATTGGCCTCATCCCTGATGAGACCGATATCAACAGTGCCCAGCGGCGTCTTGAGCTGATCAACGTGCCATATAGGAACACCTGCGGACCTGCATAGAGAAAATATCATGCACGGGAAGGGTAAGTAGTTGTGACCTTAAAAGCCCTCTCATGCATGACCGCCTGTAGAAGCCAAGCAAAGTCCACCTCAAATCCCGCTATCATCGTCGCCATCAGTACTGCACGATTCCATGTGACTATATTATCAGCGGCTGTGGGGGAAAGGCAGTGGCGGACAATCAACCATAAAAACTTCGCCGTGAAGCTCAAGTTAGCCTTCTTGATGGCTCCCTTCGGCTCGGTCACCCAGTCAGCACCCTCTCCATCAACAGACAAGTGCAGGGCCATCCACCTCTTGGTGGTCTCTCTCAGCGATGGCTCACGCAGGAATTGGCCATCTTTGATAATTTGCCACCGATAGTCAAACTCGGCGGTGAGAGGGGTCCGATTGGCATCAACATCCTCGCCGTATAGATACAGGCGGATGGCAGGCAGGGAGATATCAACCTGAATGCCATGTACTCGGACATGCTCCAGTGGGGCCTGTTTGGCGGGGGCAGCCCGCCTATCAATCTATGACCTGAGAGTAGCCACGTAAGAGGCGTAAAACTCTCGGACCAACACTTCACTATAACGTCGCAACGAACGCACTGTCCACTCTAGTCTATGTCTGGTGAAGAGATTGTGGATCTCTGGCATAGTCGGGAGACTTCCCGTAAGGACCCGCCGTTCCAAAGTAAGTGTCCGTGTCATGACTCCTTTGTCATTAAGAAACTTTGCATCGGAATAGACTTGATACTGCCCGTCGACACACCACCGGTTAGGCTGGTCTGTAACCGGGGTGAGAGCAAGAGTCGGTGAGCAGGGTGTGGATTCCGAACTGTCAGCCTCATCAGACGAGGCAGACTGTGCAGCGATGGCGGGTGCAGGGACCTCAGCAGATCCGGAGGCTTCCTCCGACCACGAAGCTCCTAAGGATCCAGACGCTCCTTCTTCATTAGTAGCTGACCCAGAAGGTGTGCCGGTTAGTCTGCGCTCCTCATCAAACTGGGAGGCAGTGACTACGCCGGACGCCACCTTTTTGGGTGTGTCTCTAGTAGCACGTGCAGCTCGGGATGGGGTTGAAGTTCTTGGGGGCACGTACTCGGGGTAACGCTCATCATCAGAGCCAATGACCAGGTGGGCAGACGGGGCGACAGACTTCGATCTTGTTTGGTGCCATAATAGATAGTACCTATAAAGAATCATTATTAGTACTAGAAGGAGAAAACAAGACAGGCAAAACGACACAAAATAAATAAAAGAGTTAAGATGTAATGACATTTCTATAGTAACAGTGATACACGACGGACCAGGTGACGGTTCGTCGTGAGTACGACGGACCGTCATGGGGTTTGTCGTGTCTTACTTAACTATGTTTATGTGGACAACCCCGTAAGGAAAGCCTCTGACAAGTATGACGGTATATGCAGGATGGACCGTTGTGATTATGACGGTCCGTCCTCGATGTCTGTTGTGGGACACTTAGAAAAAAGTATGGATACCCTTAGGAATGGGGTCTCTGACTGTCATGACGGTATGTGCAGGATGGAGCATCGCGGGAATGATGGTCCGTCGCATGTGTCCGTTGGAGGACACTTGAAAAAAAGTGAGAGACCCTTAGGAACAGGGTCTCTGACAAACAGAACGGTTGTGCAGGACGGACCGTCGTGGGAATGATGGTCCGTCGCATGTGTCCGTTGGAGGACACTTAGAAAAAGTGAGAGACCCTTAGGAACAGGGTCTTCGACAACCAGAACGGTTGTGCAGGACGGTCCATCGTGGGAACGACGATTCGTCGCTTGTGTCCGTTGTTGGATACTTAGAAAAAGTGAGAGACCCTTAGGAACAGGGTCTCTGACAACCAGAACGGTTGTGCAGGACGGTCCGTCGTGGGAACGACGATTCGTCGCACGTGTCCGTTGGTGGACACTTGGAGAAAATTAGACAGTGGGGTGTTAGAGATGTTGGAACGGACCGAATTACGGTCTGTCGTGGGTACGATGGTCCGTCGTCGGGGTCTCGTTCTGTCATTCAGTGACAGAACTGGGGATGCCCTATTCATCCCCTATGACTCAAATGGAATTGTTAGTCTTTTAGCCTACATTTGTATAACCCAAATACCTAGTAAACTAGCAATGCTAAAGCACCTATTTCTTGAGTTTTAACACGGCAATTTTAAAACTCTAGAAATAGGGTGGGGGTTTTAAATGATGAATTTTTAAAAACCCCCAGCTAGGTCGGGTCGGGTACGCTTCATTAATGACGGGTGTTTCTTCAAAATGAACATCGGGAAAAGAGGGTCTAGGATAAAAGTTTTTGCAATAGTGGAGCCTATCCTTAAGAGCGCTGATTTTTCCGCCCTGAGTTATTTTGAGATTCGAGAGATGGTCATTGAACCTTTCAAGGATCTCGGGAGAGGTATTGAATTCATTAGAAGGTTTAGAAAAGGCTTCAGGAGAGAATTAATGGATTTTAAAAACGGGACTGGTTTCCTAGGTAAAACCATTTATTGAAGAACTGGGTTTATTACCAATCTGACTTGTAACTGGAGTCTTCTATCTATTTAGAAACAACATGAAGAACTTGGTTAGAATAATTATTTTGTTCAAATGCTTTGTTGATATCTGCAACAGTTACAAGGTTGTTGTCCTTTTCTGAAGGCTTTTTGGAAGGAGCAGCTTTCAAGACTTCTTTTCTGTAAGGAATGTGAATACCTTCAAGAGGAGGAGTTATACTTTCGACAACCTTATCTTTGGTATGCCACTTGTTTATCAAAACATGAAGTGATGAATTTGTTTCATCAATTTGGCCGGAACATTCAAACCATTTGAAGAATTAAATTTTAGTTTTGAATCTCTTCATGTCTTTGAACCATTTGTCTCTGAATGAGATTCTTTGATCTTTGTATATGTGTCAACATACCAAGCCTTTATAAGAGCATTCTTGGGGTTGTTCCATCACTTGCTGATTTTCTTGTTATCAGGAGTAAAATTCTCTGTTGATTTGATAACACCAACTGAGTCCTTTTTTCTATGGAAAAAAGGTCTCATGTCGCTGGGAGAAGGACTTCTTTGAGTTGATTCATAAAAAACTTTAGGAATTGTGTTGGTAAAATCCACACCCTGAAATTTACTCTGTTCTAAAGCTTCAGAAACTTTAGAAACTTCATCATCTTCTTGGTTTTTTGAAGAAGACGGTCTAACCGAAGACATTCTTCGACTTGAAGAGGCTTGGTTGAAAGTGTTGGATCTTAAAAACATAAGGTTAATATATCCGTCTGAAAACTGAGTAATACTTTCTAGTGAAGACCTAGAAGGTTGAATGGGAAGGGGTTCAGTAATAGATTCAAATTTCCAGTCATTATTGGAAAGAATCCAATCCCATTTAAGCAAACGAGGAACAAAGGTAGTATCGTGCTCTTGGTTTGCTTCCATGAGCATGGTGACTCCTTTAGCACTAGAGTTAATAACCTTTGGGGCTATTGTAGTCTTCATTAGCTTGTAATATACCATGTATATTACAGCTATTTCTCTAGTGTCAATTTTGCTATTCATATTCTTGGTTTTGACGTTAAGCGTCAGGTATCTATGAGATTAGGGTCATCAATGTCAACCGAAAAATTTGAATAGCAATTAAAATAGACTGGGCCATTAGCTAGGTTACTTTCAAGGATACCTAACAAAGAGTCATCAAAAATTAGAAGTCTAGCATCACGAAGAATTAAACAAATAGAAATATTCAGACCTTTATGGAAAAGAGGTTTAACAGCCACTTGGATTAAACCAATATGAAGGAATTTAAAATCCTTCTTATACCTATCAATATCAGCAGCAACAAGCAGTTTGATAGTTTCTAAAGAATTATTAATAGCAGAGGTTGACTCACAAGTCTTGATATTGTAATTCTTAAACGAGTTAAAATTACCTATTTGGTAAATCTTTTGAAAAGGTTCTTTGGGAATAGACCAATTTTGCAATCTTTTTCTTCTTTAGAGATAGAAACATTAACGCTATTAATAATATGATTAGTCATAATTCTAGAAATGTTTTCTTTAGGCTAGAGAAAATTCATAGATTACCATGAAGAGAAGATAATATTAACAGAGATTATCCTGATTATGTGAATATGAATATTGGTAAATTGAACTGTAACAAGGATCATCAGATTCATCTAAAGATTAATAGTGATATAAACAATTAAATTGGCCTTGGATATTACTCATTCTTAGGCAAGTCATGTTGCAGGACGGAACACCAAAAGATCTTTTGCCTTCCATTTAGACCTTACGGACTTACAACGATCTACTTTCAGGCTTACCAAGTCCTTAAGCCGGAGATTAATCGGCATACTCAGACTTATGCAGAGAAGAAACCTTAACCTTTAACCTGTTTTAATCAGTATTAATAACAAGATGAAAATCAAAATCACTAAGTCAAAATTTTATAAATTCTTTTAACCAAAGCCTAGAGCTAGACACCCCAGCAGCCAACTCACGAGCCCTCATCTGTGGGGCCTCCTCATCTACCAAAGAGGCTCTCCTCGCAGCCTCCAACTTAGTGAGCTCCTTCTTCCTAGCCGAAGACTCATCACTCTCTCTGGACCGGTGCCTCTTGACACGCTCATGTGGCAGAGGCGGTGGCGAAACGGTTGTCTAGAATTGTGCACTAAGCATCGTATCCTCAACAAGCTCCACAGTGGCCTCAGGCTCAGCTACCCGCACATCCAAAATGGCATCCACATCAGCCCTCAAACATGCCACAACATCCTGGAGAGTAGTCAAATCAATAGTAGGGGCTGATCGGGCGAGAACTCTCAACTCGAACGCATCAAGGCACTGATGGACTGCCAGAATCTTCCTCTCAGTTTGCTGGGCAATCTTTTTCTCGATCTGATCCTCTGCCTCAACAATGGACCTCTACATCCAAGGATGGATATAATGCAGCAATGTGGCCATCTTGGTCTCTAACTTTGTCACGACCCAGATTCTTGAATCCAAATCGCAACCAGTGTCGTTGATCTCACAGAGGTCGCAGACAAGACTTATCTTTCATTCATCACATTCATCTGGTTAATTTTAGCGGAAAATTTAAAACTTTTAAACGTATGAAGTATACAAAGACTTCATATAGTTATTTCATGAATTCATCATATACTAAGCTCAACACAAATATAACAACCATCTATCATAAGAATCAATTCGAAACAGAAAAAGAATATATCATAAATACATTGCCCAAGCACAACCTTATTACAAAGCTTCAAAATGAAAGTACGAAAGAAACACTAGGGAAAACATCCACTAGCTTTGTCTAAAATTAAGGCTAGACTAAAACTATAGCATCCAATAAATCAAGAGGACCTACCAAATGGTCTGGAGAAACACTGTTGTCCAAACCGTTGCAAGAGTCATCAATTTGTCCCTTAACCTACATCTATAAAATAGTAAATAGTAGGTGTTAATACACCACTTGTACTAAGTATGGGTGTATGCACACATACACATAAGGCTATGCATGATCAAAGAAAACTCTTCCTAAACAACATGATATTTTTGCAAAGCCTAGTCACAAGACTTTCCTAAATTGTTAGTTGTGAATTGAGGTATGAATATGATGTATTTTAATTCATCCAAAGAACACAAATCATTTACTATATGATTACAAAACATTAGTATCATCGACATAATTTTAGAACAACTCGGGACAAAGATTTGAGATTTTTTATCCTCTTAGACCGACAGCTCCTCTTTGTACACTTAGATTATTTTTCAGTCTTTTTCTTCTTGTTGTGTAGTTCAATTATTCTTTTGGTCCTATGATTTACTTACAAGTGCAATGATTCATTGTAGTCCCATACACACAATGAATCGATGTAAGTAATCCAAGGA
The DNA here is from genome assembly GCF_001406875.1 of Solanum pennellii. Taxonomy (NCBI): domain Eukaryota; kingdom Viridiplantae; phylum Streptophyta; class Magnoliopsida; order Solanales; family Solanaceae; genus Solanum; species Solanum pennellii. The sequence goes on along the minus strand of NC_028645.1, from coordinate 33,955,989 downwards.
CTAAGGAGTAATTTCCCTACCTTATAGTGAGTCATTTTTTACACTCTATATTCATTACCGTTCATAAGAAATTCTCTATTGATCATGCCATTGATATCATTACTTTCATGTTTTATACATTATACATTTCATATACATGAGACTTTGGAATCGTTGATGTAGCATTAACACATCGCATGTGAGGGCCTAACATATGGGACCTCCAACCGAGGGCCTTCTTTAGCAAACACATAGTCTTCTTCATTCGTTCATTTGTACTTCACACTATTCATTTCGTTCATTCGTAGGCTGATGTAAACACTAGATATACCTGGAATGAAGTTTAAGACTCACATCGGGATCATGAAGTGCAATGACCAAGAATTACCTAATGTCATTACTTGAATTTGATTTCACCTCCTGATTTTCTTGCACAAACACCTTCAGTATCGTTCATTTCATTATCTTTCATACTTTTAGGTTGGCCTCATTCTTTCTTTGGGAAATTTAACCTTAACCGACATAGATCATGTGAGCATCATGAAATCCAGTGTCTGCCCCACACCGGAAAATGGTGGAATCACCCGCCAATATATGAAACCCATACCTTATGTAGAACTTAATCTTTGAATACCACCTTGAACAAAACCTTGAATAAACCTTGAAATCATCGCCCTAGAGAAATCGATAAATTTTCTTCCTTTTTCTTTCGTTCGTTGCTTACTGTTTTTGCGTCGCCTTTTCTATGAGTTTGAACGTGATTATAAGACTTAGGAACTGATATGAAGTCATTCAACTCATGGTTTAATAATTTAATTAAATAAATTAATTAACTAATTATTAAAAAGCCCCTCCTAGATTGATTAGAACTAGGAAAACACAATACTTGGTCAAATCTGAAATTTTTCCTAAGAATTTCATTTTGAACCTTTAAATTAATTAATTATATGGCTAATTTAATTAATTAAGGTACCAGGGTAACTATTGAAGTTCCCCTAAATCATTGGAACAAAAATTAACCCTTTTGGACCATCCAAGGTTAAGTACTAGGATGTTTCTTGAGTTGTACTAGGTTAGTGTATGAATTTTTGTTTGACCCCTGTAATTTATCTAATTAAATGGATAATTTAATTATTAAGTAACCTAGGGTAATTAATAAAGTACCCCTAAGTCGTTATAACCATAACTAATACTTTGACCATCATAGGTTAGGTACTAGGTTGTCTTTTTCTTGTTTTAGCCGAAATCTGGATATTGCTTTGTGATTTCGGTTTTTCCCCTTTAAATTAATTAATTAAGTTTCTAAATTAATTAATTAATTATCCTAGTGTAATTACTAAAGTACCCTTAAGTTGTTAGGATCTTAACTAACTCTTTGGACCATCCTAGGTTAGGTACTAGGTTGTCCCTTTCTTGTCTTAACCGAAATCTGAAAATTTCCTTTTTATTTTCGGTTTTAGACCTTTTAAATTAATTTATTAATTTGATAAATTAATTAATTAGGTAAACTAGGGGAATAAATAAATTACCACTAAGTTTTTAGGATCATAACTAACCTTTTGGACCATCCTAGGTTAGGTATTAGGTTGTCTCTTTAACTAGTACTAGGTTATTGTCAACCCGGATTTTGTCCTAGGTTGTCAGGTGCACTAATGGGTCCAATTCGGTTATTCCCATGTTATTTAGTTATTTAAGGCAGTAGGTTAGAGTCTAGAATTTTTAGGGAGGTTATGCCCCACAAAGAGTGGTCCCTTGTGCACATTTTCCGTCCTAAATTCCCTAACGGAATTCGGTTAGGGTGGTCCCCTCCTTTGTCAGCTTCTTCACATGTACTTGCTCATGGGTTGGTTGCACTTTCCATCTTCACCTTTATCTTTTGATAAGGTTATGTCTGCCATTCTTGTCGGCCATAATTGTTGATAATGCCATGCTTTGTGGGTCCTGACAGAGTCCACTTAATAATTTAATCAAAAGGAAATTCCATCTCTTTGAGACTCTTCCTTTTCTTTCTAGATAATTCTAGCTCTATGAGCCTCTATCTGAAAGACTAGTTATTCCGGATTTTAATATCCTCAACTAGTGATTAATCATAAAATGGATCTAAATAAGACTGTGCAAAAACTTTAGGTTTTAACATGTCTCCATTATCGTCACTTTGAGAGGACGAAACTTCTTCAAGGAGTTTCTTTATATCCTGTTTATTATCTTCAGAGTCTATGTCTGACAAGGCCTTTTGTAATCTTATCTTCAATTCATTCTTAGATAAAGATTTCTGGGGAGATCTTCTAGAGATCAAAATTGGTTGACGATTGCAGCTTCTTTTGGAGCTGGAGACCATCCTTTGATTAGGACTTCCCTTGACAGATACTTGATCTTGTCAAATTCTGCAATACAGAAAGCCCAACTAATAATATAAGAAATTCTCTTTTGAATAAAATATTTACATAGTTTTATATTCTCTGGGAGAGAAGATATGTCTTGATCTAGCTGAAAATGGCTGAATTTGTCAGCGACGTTTTTTGGTAGAACTTGTCTATTACCGCCAAAACAGTTCCACCATTCGTAAAACCATCTTAGGATGACTCTCTTGGTCACCTCTGGACTATACTTGACAAAGCACGTGTGAGTAGTTGGCCTAATGTATAGGAAGTTGAACCAGGCTGATCTGTAGTCATGCCAATTGAATTTTTGAGGTCTGTGTTCCCTCGATAGATTAATAGGGGTGTGCAAGTGATCTACCTGCCACTCAAAAGGAGATAAAATTTTCTTGATAGTTACTTTAGAGTGAGCAATACTATCAGGATCAGAGCTATCATTAAATTTGTGTTCAACTTCAATTTAACCAGTATCAACAAGTATGAATGATACGCTAAACTTACTTCTCGAATAAGAAGTAAAGCGGTCGTGTCAAGTAAATAACCCAACTAGTGAGGTTGGGATCGTTCCCACGAGGAAAATTGTTTAGACTTAACTTCAATCTATTACTACTATTGTTCAGTCAATTACTTCCTTGGAAAGCAAAAATGATAAAAGGGGCTTTTCTATTTCTAAATAAATGAAAATAACTAGCGAAATTGAAAGAGAAAACTAACAGCTTCAAATGTTGGAGTTTAATCAATTAATGAAAGTAACTAGGGTTTACGTGTTCCCACAGGTTCATAACATGATAAGTCTAACTATAACAATTCTTTCCTAGTATCTTGCATGCAAAGTGATAAGTTATTTATTTCTAAATCCTTGGTCCGGCATCTAGAAAATTTCACTCCGCACCTTGGTCCGGCTATGTGTGTTGCTATACTAACCCTTATCTTTACCTCATATTAAGCATCGTATTCGATATTTGACTAAGTTATTACCTCGTACCAATCAAAACTAGCCTATTAGATAGTATACACTAAATATATGTTGATAATTTTTTTCCTATTATCTTCCTTCTTGGTCCGGCAAGTAGCATTAAGGCGAGTTCTAACGTTGGCCATCCGTTAAAAAGACTTCTAAGTGAGAGAATTATCAATACATGCAAGACACTATTCTAGTATTCATATTTTAGTTAAGTTTTACCTCATTATTCGCCTAGGGTTCCACAACCCTAGTTATGGAGTTTAGTTACCCATAGTCACAATTACAAAATATGTGATATACGAATTAATGAACTTACTTCGATGCTAAAGAGTAAAATCCGAAAGTTCACTTGATTAATCAGCAACAGTCACCAACAATCAATGATAAAAGTCTCAAAATATTCAAGAATCTCAAAATAATCAATAATCTCTCAAAGAGTCTAAAAAATAATCAAGAGTCTCACAATATTCAAGGGTCTAACAATGATCAAGAGTCTAACCTCATAATCAAAAGTCTAACCCCAAAAACGAGGTTTTTCGAACTATTTATATAAATATAAACCTAATTAAACAAGGACTCTATTTGCTGGAAATCTGTCAAAATGCGGCTGGGTCGACGGAGCTCGCGACGGGACGTCGTGGTCACGACGAGCCGTCATGGACTCCGTCGTCCCATACTTAGCAAGTTCTTCTGCTGCTCTCTTCATTACCCTCGACGGCAAGTATGACGGATCGTCACAGGCACAACGGTCCGTCGAGGGTCTCCGTTCCAAAACACTTGAACTCTTGGAATATGGGTACTGGGACTACTTCTCTGATCTTCATGACGAACCTGCAGGACGGACCGTCATGGATACGACGGTCCTTCACGCTTTCCGTAACCCCACACTTGGTCAGACTTCCCCATCTTCTTTCAGCAGCTGCACTACGCTGCAACCTACGGACCGTCACGAGCATGACGGACCGTCACAAGCTCCGTAGATGGTCTCTTCTGCATTTCTTCGCTCAAAAACCTCCGCATTCATCTTTGGATAGATTTCCTGCAAATAAGGAGAAACTTATATAAAAATTTGCACAAAAAGGCTTTTGGACACACTAACCTTAAGGAAAAAAGTATTAATAATACCGTGAAACCACGGTATATCAACACCCTCAACTCAAATTTGTTGTTTGTACTCAAGTGACGCATTATGACTCAATACAAAATCTTTGTACAATAGTATCCATGCTTTATCCTTCGCAATCATTTGGCTATCAATCCCGATTAATCTCATCATATTTATGCATGGTATCACTATTAGGCTTGAATTATGTGGAATCAGACCATGACACAGACTCACCATGCACTAACACCTATTCTCTTCAATTTCTCACCGAGGTGCTAATATATCCGGTACTGCAACTAGTGTCCTCACTTCAAAACAAAATCCTCATTTTTCACACAATGATTTCAGTTTGAGTATAAGGATTACTTTTCAACACTCACTCTCAGAACAAATTCACACTCATTCATACCTATGGCCATAAGCTTGCCCTTATTTTCACTGCTTTAAGTTCGCTATACAACCCTTAGGATCACGATAGGACTTTCTTATCTTGTAACATAGGCTCAGGGTCAGGTAGCGTATATTTAGGTATACTTTTAGTGACTTTTTTCCCTCCTTGACATATCGGCTAAACATACCATTTTCTATCATTTTATCT